>NW_027471479.1:0-24742 GCF_051020765.1 Lasioglossum baleicum
AACTGTCTAAATGTCAATATTACGGTATTATGCGCCTCCGGCTCGATACCTGCATCAACAAATTTCACATCGTATTTCTTTCTTTTCCTTTTCTCTCTACTTTCGTTCCTTTACCTTCGCTCTTTACCGTTACACGCTACTTATTTGGCTGCACTTTTTCGCACGCCCTTTTACACCGGCTCTCTCTCGCGCGCTGTGATCCGCCAGCATCGCTAAGATCAGAGAGACACAGATAATAAATCGTTATCGTGTTCGCTAGACGCGCGTAAAGAAGGAACAAGCGAGAAAAAAAGATACGATGCTTCTCGTTCGCGGCTAACTCTCAAACGCGAGCACACCGATACGCCTCCGTCTCTGTTTGACGGGAGGCTGTGCTAACAATGAGACAGCTGAAGAAAAATGGTAAAAGACACGACGAGCCAGAACTCGCGTGTTATGGTCGCCGATAGAACAGACAGATGGCAAACGACATGAAAGACACGCGAGCGCGGGCGATTATCGAGAAAGAATAAAACAAAAAGAAAAGAAAATATAAAACAGACTGCATCGACGAAGGAGACGAGGGAGAACGAAGAAAGGGGGTACTTACTTGGGGTACTGGTGACTGTAACTCAGCAGAGTAACTTCTCCCAAACCGGAAGAGAGTGACGTTAGAACGACGCCCAGAATGGCGAGCCATTCAGTAGTGCTCAACGACACCACGAGGAATCCTGCAGCGGAAAATAACACACAGGTAGCCAGTCGAGCACTGTAATTAACGATTCGATTAATCGATTAGCGTTTCATTCACGGGAAATAGCGACGAGCCCGCGGAGGGGCACGACTCCGGAGGTGATCCGTCCCACAAGGAACCGCGTGTATCCGCGGCCCCCGTGCCCAGAGAAAGCAACGTTTAAAAGAATACCAGAGGTATCAAATGCGTGTGACGAGAAGCATATATGACGTCAACAGCCACCCACGCTCTCCTATCCGAAAGGAAACGCGTAGCCGTACGCTGGATAATGTCATTTTCGTTTCGTAAATCGATCTATCCGACACATCCCAAGACGCGCTCGCGTCCTCGCCCTATTTTCTCCTTTGTTTCTCGAACAATCTAAATCGATATCGATATCGAAACGGTACAGAGAAAGCCTAAGATAAGATAACGCGCGGATTCAAACTACGTCGAATCCCGGAATCGACTCGTGCAGCATGAGATGTAGCTGAAAACCGATATAAGAACCGTGACGTCGCGGTTTCATCCCGATACCGTTCCAAAAGCTCCTCTCATCGCGGTAATTGCCCAAAAATTAAGAAATTAAGCCACCCCACGTTCCCTGACCGTTCCGTTACCCCGTCGTTGCTCTTTCTCCCAGTGCTCGTACTGACAATCCGCGCGAACGTTTCCGCGCGACGCCGCGTTCGACGCGGGATTTGCGATGAATGAACGATCAATGGTAGACATTAAGACGGAGTATGGAAAGGAGAAGAAAATGTGGATACTCACTGTACGTAAAACGGCAGGAACGGTGTGATTATTTTCACCGCCAGCGACGGCAGAATATCCGCCAGCAATATGGCGCCGGTGGACAGCGTGTTGCAGGATCGGACCCCTGTCACGTTCGCCGTTATCATCGTGCCATTCGCGAATTCCGGCCCAAGATCCTTGATATAGACGAAGCGGGACGAACAAGAAGAGAAGAGAAAACGAATGTAATGCGAACTCCGCTTTGCATATGCCGTGTAAGCTTGTTAAGAATCGGCTTCGTCCGTTATTTTCCCACAATTCGGCTTCGCCTGTCCGATGTACAGTCACGGAAGTTATCTTACCGCGGTATCGGTATTTCACGGACATTACCACCTTGAACGCGTGGAATATTAATCTCCGCGGTTGTTCCCGACTTATGTAAGTTAATTCGCGTTCGCGAGCGTGCTGGAATCGCGGTCGAAAGGCGCAACGAAGAAGCGGGAGAGGCGAGATGGCTGGTTCATAACACGATGCGAAACGTACGCATAGATTTGTCGATGACATAACGAAAATTCCTCGCACTCGAGAATCTGTTCGCTCTCCAAGACGTAATTCAGCTTAATTGTTCGCTGCTCTAACGACTTTTTCCCTGCCCCCTGCCCCCCGACGCCGGCTCCCTCTTCTTCTGTTACTCCTTATTAGTAGCTGTCTCGGTTTCGCCTCGCCTCGCGAACGAGGATCACGAGGGGACGTAGTTAAACGAGGCTATTAATCGTCGTGACGAACTGGACTCGTTGTCGCCAGACACCATAAAGCGAAACGCGGACTAATTAAATCGTAAAGTTTTATGGCCGGCTTAGAATTTCAGCCGCGCGATACACTCGGCTATCGCTGCCGATTGCCTCAGATTAGCAAGGCATCGATTACGACTCTCTCCTCTCTGTCTCTCTCTTTCTCTCACTTTGCTCCGAATGCGCCCGTATCGCTTGCACGGGCTTTCGAAAAGCCGCGCGAGATATTTTTCCACCGGTGCGCAAATATCGCTTGCAATCCTGGCTAATCGCTGGGCGTTCCAACGCTCGCAAATACGCGCGATAACGTCTCGCTAAGGAAAACAGAAAAAAAAAGCAACAATGAGCCTTGGGAAAAAGGCGCTAAAAAGAACGGTAGCAGGAAAGAAACGCGTACCTCGTTAACGTCGGCAGATTAACCTGCGTTACGGGAAACCGACCCATTGGTCTTACTCGATCGAGATCGAGATCGATAGGAAAGACTATGGAGAATCGATGATTCGACGATAATGCGAATCGCTCGGAAATTGGACATCGAACGCGTCCGACGAAGCGGACAGCTGCGTGGGCGTAAGTTGCTAGCCAAGTCACCGACCAACGACGATGCAACGTTTTAGAGCCGATGTAATAACTACGCGTTAGAGAGGAGGAGCCGCGAAACTTTCGACCAATAATGGCCACATTCCACCGTGCTCCGATACGCAAAAGTATCAGCTGCAGTTTCCGCTTCTTACTTCTCTCCACCGACTTTTCCATCGGCCCACGCACTCGCGTGGCAATCGGAGCGAGCGAGAACACAAGTCCAATCGATAGAGGAATCTAATCGTCGTAATACGGCCTGTCAGGTCGTCGGGTGATTCATCGAGCCTTACGCAGCCGAGGCTTTACCAGAGTGCGTGCACGCCCGTGCGTTCCTCGAACGACGCCGCGTTCATCGCCGCGAACGACGCCGCGAACGACGCCGCCAACGACGCCGTCAGCGGCCACGAGTGTATCTCTGTCGCGTCGTTATCGGGATATATCGTCATTGTCTTTGGCAATTTATCGCCGCGGGTAAACACGAGAATCTCGGAAAGCTTTGTGCAAGACAGAGCGTCGGAACGCGGTAGCGATTACGCGTCGTTTCGTAATCGGCCGGCGTCGGCTCTAGCAACGATTGGGGGCGGTCGATGGACAGACGCGAGGCGATCGAAAGGTTTCGCGGGCTTAAACCGATCGACTTGGAAGACCGAGGGATTCAGGCCAGTCGCGAAACGGTAAAAACGGCCGTAGACAACGGAACAGACGAGAAAATCACGGGGGAATAGCGTTGGTCGCGGCTCGACGCGGCGTGTCGTCGCCGGAAACGACGACCCCGTCGCGGCGCTCGATTCCGCGACGCTTTACCGGAGTCTCGTCCGGATTCTACGAATATGGCGTTACGGTACCGTTAATTATAACCGTGTGACTGCACCTCGGGCTTAAGGCGACTCTAAAAGCGGTAGTTAGGTATTCTCGTTGCGCGCCTCGAGTTTCGCGCGCTCGTTCCTCTATCCTTCGGCTTTTTTCCCTTTCCCCTTCGGTTTTTCTCCCTTTCCCGCCGGGGGGATAAAAGCGAGGAAAAACGATAGGCCGAAGAAAATCAGCGGGGAAGAGAAACATATCGAACCAGTTCCCTTTCCCACGTCCATGGCAACCCCTCCGCGGCGCGAAGCGAAGCGAAGCCGATTCGCTAACGGATCGATCAAACAGCTCCACCAGATATACTCACCGTCGCGCCGAATTTGCTCTCGAGGATATCGTGCGCGGCGCTCAGCATCACCACGTATCCGTAATTGTTGCAGAGGCCGAGCACCCAGAACGCAGCGAAATTTCGCCATCGTGACCGCACCGCCACCGATTCCTCGTCGAACGCGTCGGTCGTCCGCCGTTCCGGGGCTGTCAACGGTTTCCCCTTTGCCATCCTTGCCACCAGCGGTATGTCCTCGTGCCTCCTTGTCCTCTCTATCTTTCTCTCTCTCGAATCCCACGCCGTCCTTCCGACCTTTCCCTTCTCTACCTAACTTCCACGCCCTCTGCCTTTATTTGTCTTTTCTCCAGCTGCTCTCGACCTTTCCCTCCTTTCCTTCGACTACCAAACTCCTTTCCAGCCCCTTCCTCTCTCTCTTCTTCTTCCTCGTAGATCCTGTTCCACCTTTCTCTCTCTCTCTCTCTCTCTCTCTCTTTCCTCTCAGAGTTTACGCTCCGAGTCTCTATCGGAACAGGCCTAAGTGGAGCACGTGGGCCTTCTAAATCTGTTCCACGTTACGATACGCCGCCGATCCCGTCCTTCTCTTTCCCTCGTTCTCCAAGATGACGCACTCCCGCGACCGCTTCTTTCTTTCGCCTCCTCCTCTTTCCCTTGCCGCTCGCGCTTCTCCTCCTCGTCCGAACGGCTCTAGAGCAGAGTCAGCGCACGGGCAAGCAAGCTTCGAGAAACTTCTCTCTTCCTTTCGTCTCGGTGTTTCCTTTCCGTTCTCTCTATCGTCAGGTATAACGTGCGGCCGCGAGCTTCCGCCGCTTCCACCTTATCGCCCGATCTTATTCGACGAAACCGAACGCGTTATTAACTCCGCTGCCGTGTCTTCCTCGATCTAGACGCTTCCTGCTCCCAGACCTTCTCTCTCCCCGCGCCTTTTTCCTCCGATCGAAGGATCGTTGTTGGCTAGGCGAATTTTTCTCTCGTCCAAGTTCAGAACCAAGGTCTCCACCACCGATTCGACCGATCAAGGTTCCGCGAGAGCGAACGCGCGCGATCCTTTTACCCGCGAACGGAAAATCGGTCGAGATGCGTCCTCCGCGGCTCGGACGCTATTTACGGTCGGTCGTTTCGAGATTTATCTTTGGCTACTCGAACGAACGGTGGACCGTAGAACCGAGCGGGAGATCCCGGTCGAAAATTATGCGAAATTACGTCACGCGAACCGCGACCTATGCGAACGCAACGGGTGCCTCCCGGCCGCGGGTTCGACGTATACAGACCGACCAGGTTCGTTTTTACCCGGAACCCCTACCTCTCCGGTTTTATGGGAGAGTCAGCACCAGCTACCGCACCGACGATAGCAGTCTCAGCGCTGACCAAGCTTCGAGAAACTTCTTTCTCGCTTTCTTCACCACGGTTGCACGCTCGATTCCAGATGATCCTCGCTTTCTCGTGGCCACGCGACCGTTCGATCTTGTGGATAGATCCACGCCAAGTTGTCCACTCTTCCTCGCGTGCCGTCCCTTTTATCTAAGGACGCCTCGCTTATCTTCCAGCGGTTAATCAATCTCGATTCACCGAATGCCTGTGTAATCCGCGAATCGTGCCAGGAACTCTCCCCCTTTTCTCTTCTTTATCCGTTTCCACCACTTCGATCCACGCACGGTTTAATCCCCGATGGCCTCCGGAAAGCGGGTTGGCAGGTCCGACGTTTCCTCGGGAAATCGCTCTGCGTCGTCGTGGTCGTGCTCCAAACTGTTGAAACAGGAAAGGAAACGCGCAACGGCGTCGATTAGAATGGCAGACCCTACGCGAGGGAAAAGCAGAGGAAAAAGCTGAGGGAAAGAAAAGCACGCACGCGTAGCATCGACAACTGACTTCGAAGGTGTTTCGTTGGCGAGTAGAGAAGCTGCAGGTGTGTCGAGCCTGATCCTCGCGGATCGCGCACCCAATCGTGATCGAATTAGGCGTAATCGGTGGCAATTGTGGAAGTGGACGGCGGGAAGGAAAGAGGAGGACGGAAGGAGAACTGCGTTGCGACTTTGATTTTCATGTAGCGACGAAACGGAAGAGGTAGGGGCTACCGCGTCAGTGGTTTTATTCCGCGCGATGAATAGACCCGAGGCCCGGAAAACGCGCCCAGATCTCATTAAAACGCCGTCCTCGCGCGCTTTTTCCTATTCTGCGGACGATCAAGCTCGACTGCGTTCCTATCCGAAGGATTATTCCCTCCTCGATGCGACCAACGTCGTTCCGACGATGGATCTCGATATCGTCGACCTTCTGACGATCCCGCTTACGCGCGAGAAGCGTCGATCGAAACGTCGCCAGCGATATCAACGTTACGACATGGCTTATCTGCTACCTACGATACCGAAAACTCGCGACGTTCTTCCCTCTGCATGTCGTTCTGACACACGAGTCATCGAAACGACGAAGTTTAGCCAAGCGTTCGTCCGCGATCGAGCGTGTTCGTTTTATCGCGTTCGTCTGAGGCCTCCGATCGCCGGTCGCTTATCGCGTCAGATAGCTCGGAGCAGCTTCCGGCAGCTAGTCCGTTTTCCTCGATGGCGTTTCTAGGTTCTAGGCTCGGCCGAGCTGCGAGAATAATAGCGGTTGCCGGGGCAGGCACACGCGCCGGAAAGTTGGCCGACCAGAGCCGATCCGTTTCCACGATAACCGAGTTCACAGTCGTTTCGCGGTCATGCCGCTTTTTCCACGCGATCGTCCACCCATGGGCCCTGTGTTCTATTATTCTCTCTCTTTCTCTCGTGCCTTTCTTCTCCCCGTTCTTCTCTGTCTCTCTTTCTTTTTCCGCGGTGAATGAGCCCCGTGAAAGGCGGCGCTACGAATGACCAGGCCGAAGCGTGACTCATTAGCCGTTTCGCGGAAGCGAATTTTTCGAATCGATCCTACCATCTCGTACCGAACTTTCCAATTTTGCATCGACCAGCCAGTCGTGCCGCGATGAGGGAAATTGCTCGTCAAGGAAGAAGACACGAGGGAGCGCGATGAAGGACAGGGAAGATCGTCGCGAGACGAATCCGAGTCTCTGACCGGTCGACGCGGATTTTCGCGAAGTGAAAGGTATCTAGATCAACGATGAGCGCCCGCTGTCGATGGCAGAAACATCGAAAGTCCAAGCTGGAGAAGCGATCTAGCGTTATACGCGATGCGAACCGCTGTGAAGCAACGATTTCTCGGACAGCTGAGACGATAGCGGTTCGGATAGCGGAAACCGTCGAGGGGAAGAGACAAGGGGCGCGTCAAGTCAGCTGCCGATTGCGATTCGTGTACACTGTTCGCGAATGGAAATTGCGAGGGGAAGAAGATACGGGAACACTCACCTATCCGCGTTACGTTAGTCCTCGGATAAAGGGCCCACTGGGTCGGGTGACAGGGGCTGGAATGGATCTAAAAGTCCTCGTAAAGGTACGAATATCACGAAGCACAGGTCACAGAGCGGTAAAGACGATCTCGACGACGAAACGTATCACAGCGGAGTCTCGTTCGAGATCCAGGAGTTTCGAGTTCTTCTTCCTGGTGCTAAACGATCGTCGCGCACAACACAGGCTCCCCTCAAAGTGTCCTAAACGGAAGATCGATAGACTCGGCTCGGCAGAGTCCGCGAGGGGATCGTAGCTTCGAGAAAAAGTTCGATGCACCGATGGGAGCTTGAGGATTCTGTAAAAAGAGAATTCGAGAACGGATTCTCGATGCTCGTGCAACGCCAATGTGTTCTTCCTTCTCCTACACCTTCTCTCGTCTCTTCCACCGTTCTCCTTAATCGTCTTTCCTTTTGATCAATGATCGCTGTTCGATCTTATCGGCGCTTGATCGACGCGTGTGACTCGCAGCGAACGAGACACAGACCGACTGAGTTTGCCTCGCAGCTGCGATCGTAGTAGCACGTGGTTGTCGCGGCGAGTTTCAGGTTCGAAATAAATAAGCTCCAGGCGAAATCAGCGAGTTATACCGCGGCGACGCAGGCGCGACCGCCTTCGAACTCGGCTCGGCTCGGCTCGGCTCCGCCGATCGGCAATATGCATTCCGCTCGTGCACTCTGCCCCCGAAGCGTTCCACCAGGCCAGACCGGACCAAGCAGTCGGCTCACGACCGCCGAGCCGGTCGATTCTTCCTCCATCACACGCTTTTCTCGCTCCCTTCCCTCCCCTTCCCGTCCCTATCCTTCCCTTCCCTTTCCATCCCTTCTCTTCTCGACCCTTCTCTTCCCTTCTCTTCGGAGCTCGGTCTTCGTGTCGACGAATGGTTGCCAGCGTCGTCGCTCCGCTTCCAAACAAGCGTTTTCGACGCGGTTACGCCGCAGCAGTCCGCTCCGGATCAAATAGCTCTGATTAATCGCCGTACCCCGCGATGGGCCTTTAATCGAATTTTATTGCCAGCCAGACCGTACCGATCCATTCGCTAGACGCGTTGTATCACTCGCTGAAAATAGACTCGTTGCACCCACATCGATTGCACCCCGAACTCGCGATACCGCTGTTCGTGATTCACGAGCGGACAATTTCGCGGTATCGACGTGTCATTAACTTGGTCTAACGACCAGGACAGGGAACGCAGGTAACGATCGACCGGTTCCGTTTCCGTGACTCGTCGATCCGACTGACATTACGAAACGCGTTACGCTGGCGAAGGTAGAAAACCGGGCGATGAGGAGAGAGAGAGAGAAAAAGAAAGAGAGATTCGAGGGGAAGCCTGGAAGAACATGGACAATAGAGAAAGACTCGGCCGAGAGGAGCAGGTATCGGCCAGGTGACTGGTTCACGGTTGTTTCCGTGAAATCCCATCATGGAAGACTGAGCAGCTCGGCCTTGAACTGAAATTCGTTTTCAGGATAGATCTCACGCGAGCTACGAAAATCTTGCGCAGAGCGCAGGAAACGCGGCGAAGAAACGCGAGCCGCGCAAACGACACTGGCAATCTTTCTTAATTCCGTTTCACGGTGCATGGCTCTCAATTAGTGTGTCACTTTCGTGACGGACACGTGCAACTTATTTTCCTACGTAGGTTTTCCGCGACAAGCGAAGGTCGTGCCTCGGACACGCTTGGCAATTGTATCGTGACTGATCGTCCTCGTGGTCGTCGTCGACGTCGCCGTCGTCTCGGCGCGTCCTTTGCTCGCGGACCGTTAACGACGTCGATTGCGATTCCGTCTCTCTCGGTCCGGAAACTGCAATTTCGGTCGAACCGTATGCGCCATCCTCGAATTACCTATTTCTTCGAACTGCCTCGTTTTCATTTCCCTTAGCCACGCTCCAACGCCAAGGTATTTACGACGATAACGAGCTCGGACCGATAAAAGGGAAAGTAATCGACACGCGTCATATCGATTACGTTTATCGAGACTGACAAAACGTCGTTATCGAACTGACAGGTGAATGACCAGAGAGAATCGGCCATCGAGGTTCCTCGGACACCTCGGAAGGTCCTCGCAATTCCGTTTCCTACAGTTCGGCTTTATTGGTCGAGCAATGCCAAGCGATATTAATTCGGTACGGTGTGCTTCCTAGAGAAAACAGTGTCAGGGTTAACCGAAGACCTTCTCTGCACCGTGCATAATAATATTTCGTACATTTCTCGCGGGACTCCCCTCGAAGGGGACCACAAACCAGCTCGACCCCGTAGCTCATCTGCTCGCGGAACGCGTGCGCGCGACACATAAGCGTGTCTTCGTTCGTCCTTTTTCTCGCGGAATGACAAACTGTTCCACCGGGTCCAGATGGTCGAGACCTCGGTACCAACCAAGATCGATAGGCCGGACACGGACGGAAGGGAATTTCCTGAGACGCCATTTTATTTTTAGCCAGGCAGCATGCAGCCGCGTACGGCGCCGGAATGAGTTCTTTCAGCGTTCGTTTGAAGCGGCGCGAAGTGTCCCGGCACGGGAAGGCGCTCGTTGCAAAACCGCTCGATTAAGGTCACAGTTGATGAAATGTATTAAGCCAATATCTTTTGAACCAGCGACCATGCGAGAGCACGCGTTATCAGAAGATGCTAGGGCAAAAGGCGCGGGATCGCGGCGCCGCGGAATCCCGCGGGCCAGAAATAACAACTGGGTCATTTTAGAGTTTCCACCGGCAGTTCATAACCGGCGAGAAGTCCACGTGAACCTCTCGATCAGATTCTTGTTCGTAACACGGGGTCAGCGTAATACACGCGGAGCCTCGTCGTTAGAAGCTGCAACTCTCGCGGGTTATTCGCTCGCCGTCCAGCGTTATGTAATTTCCGCGAACAACAAACTCTCCTTCGAGACTACACGCGAGGAACGAGAATCTTTGAGAATGCAAGTTCACGCGGTTCCAGGCGTGTATTAGAATCCGCTCAGCGGCGGAGACTATTGTTCGCGCGAATGAGCAACTATTTCTGGCAAAGCTCGCGTCGCGATAACCCCTCGATATCGGATCACCGTCTGTGTACACGAGTTTAACCCGCAAGTAAACGTAACGTGTACCGAGCATAATCGGTCGACACGATCGACTAACGATCGATAGCAAGCCTGATAAACCCTTATTTTCCCGATTTTCCTGCGATTTCGCTATCGTTTCTCCTTCGCCTGCCACGCGCCAAGAAATGTTCCACGTTCCTGAATTCTTCGTCGCGCGAATCCCTCGAGATTCGCTATTTTCCAATAACCAGATGACTTTTCGATGGGATAACGATGGAGATGATTAACCGTGATAATGGAAACCGATAAAAACACATAGCTTCTTCTGTAATTCCTATTGTTTACGTTCCTCTCGCCGAGTACTTGTCAAGTTATCACGTGCGCTAAATACCAAAGGTCTTCAAAAATCGATAATAAAGAGACTCGTTAGAAAACAAGCGTAGGCATAGACGTAGTTGTTGTTAAATTTATATATCGATGTTGCATCACGATTGCGTAGAATGGACAAATACGTAAGAAGCGGCGAAAAAAAGGAGAAGAAAAAAATGTGCGCCACGCCTCGTTTGAAATTCACGGCCCGTAAGCTCATTACGGACCCTGTTTCCTCTATTGCGAGTGAATTATGCAAAAAGCACCGGCTGCGCGTTACCATCGTCGTCTTATCCACCGTGTATCTGCATCAAATCGGCCCCGAGGAACGTTTGGTAACGTGCATGGTAACGATTCGCGATCAACGGGATCATCCTTCCCTCCTCTCTCTCTCTCTCTCTCTATTTCGCTCTCTCGTTCTGCATATTCGTGCATTTTTCTCTTATCGACTAGATTTTTCGCCGACGCGACAGAAACGCGAGTATCGAAAAACAAACGACCGGTTCAACGTTTGACGCGTGGAAATAATCGACGCCATTGAATCGTCGAAAGTTCGAAAAGGCCATCTGCAAAGAATACGCTCTGCAACGTAAATCAGCGAGGGCAGATTTTCGCGGCTGTATACACGCCTCCTTCCACACACACAAACGCACACACACATTCACGGGATTGTTGTACGTTTGGCGAGAACGTGCAAATACGCGATTACGTAAGAACGGCACTTGGCCGACTCGCGTTTCCGACAAACAAAAATCCCCCTCGTTTTCGCAGAAAATGGAGTAAACGTTGCTAATTGTCCAATGCAATTGGTATCCGCTGTTATGCGATCGCGATGGGAAAAAAGAACGAATTTTTTCGCGTTCCCTGTTCAAAGGAGGATCTAAATGAACGTCATATCGTCGGTATTTTGTGGAAAACGAACTTAACGTCGACGATGGTTTGCGGTAATGATAAATCACGATTAGATACCAACAGGATTGTATCTGGAAATAGTTTGGTTTTTTCATCGAAAGGGGAATTCCATAATTGAAAAATTAATGTGATCGCCGAGAAGATTTACGATGTTTATGTACAGGAGGAACTAGAGCGCGTTTAAAACCCGCAATTTTCAAATACTTTTCACGATGCATCATCGTTGCGTGTGGGAATAACAGCGGCTACTGTCATCGTGGCTACTATTCGCACTATGATTAGAAAAGATTTTACAATTGGTCTTGAAAGAGCCTATTGGCCTTCATTGTGTAACATTTTGTTCTACTTTAATTGCTTCGTTTACCAGCGTTTCGTTACGCTTGATAGAAACCCGATAATGTACGTGAAAATGTTTTTCTCCAATGACGCGTTCAATGGTGGAAAAACAAGAACGTTTAAATAACAAATAGAAAATAATTGGTTTTATCTTTAGCCACGTTTATTTTCCTTCATGGTTCGACGCGTAAATATTATTTCCTGATCTAGAGATTATAATACGCGTGTTCGTAGAGTAAAGAATGCTGACTGAACAAATATTGAATTTGGCGGCTGTTCCGGCAGTAGTACCAACCGATCGAACTCTGACACTCGAAGTTACAGCTCCTGCAAAAGTCACCATGTCCGTCAACGTGACGATTACGCGAACCTAACCAAAACGTGTAACGAAAACAAACAATAATCGAGTATATATTGTTTAACTATGGGGAAAACATCAAAAGACAAACGAGATATATATTATCGACGAGCAAAAGAGGAAGGATGGAGAGCGAGAAGTGCTTTCAAATTGCTCCAAATAGATAACGAGTGTCACATTCTAGATGGTACGTATATAAAAATACTTCCAGCGCTATTACAATAAAATCCGATACTTTGTTTATATGTCAAACTAGGAGTGAATAAAGTTGTGGATTTGTGTGCCGCACCTGGTAGTTGGAGTCAGGTTTTGTCACGGAGATTAACGTACGTTTCAGTTTGTTTACAACGTTCTGCTCGAAAATCGTGTTTCGCGAAACATTCAGATATCGATTACATTTCTTGTCATGATAATTTGCAGCGAAAATTATAAGAAAGCTTTGGAGAATGGCGATGCAACACCGCCGAAAATAGTCGCAGTGGATTTACAAGCTATGGCACCATTGGAAGGAGTGATTCAAATTCAAGGAGACATCACTAACATTAACACAGCGAAGCAAATTGTTTCCCACTTTGACAATGAACAGGCTGATTTAGTTGTTTGCGACGGTGCACCTGATGGTAAGCTCAAATTGATATATTATTCCATTGATCCAAACTGAATTATAAGCAATATTTACTAAGTAATTACTCACAGTTACAGGCCTGCACGATATGGATATTTATATTCAGTCTCAGTTATTACTAGCAGCTCTAAACATTACTACACACGTACTAAGGCAAGGAGGCACTTTTGTAGCAAAAATATTTAGAGCCAAGGATGTAACGTTATTATATGCTCAGTTAAAAATATTTTTCCCCTATGTTTATTGCACGAAACCCAGTAGCTCTCGCAATTCAAGTATAGAAGCATTTGTAGTCTGTAAAGATTATTCTCCACCAGAGGGTTATAAACCTCATATGCTGAATCCCCTCTTAACGCATAAACCATGCGATTTCGATGAGCTTACTGGAGTTAACAGACTCATTGTTCCATTCGTTGTTTGCGGAGATCTTAGTCAACCTGATTCCGATACGTGTTATCCGCTGGATGTAAGTTATTCGAACCCGTTATTATCGCGTGATATTACTCTCAAAGATGCTTATCTCTATCTTTTGTTTCAGTTCGAGGGGAAGGAATACACGTACCACGAGCCGGTACAGACACCGATTGCTCCACCGTACCAAGAAGCACTGGATTTATTAGAGGACAGAGATACCGATTTCAGAAGGTCTGATGTTAACGTAGTGGTAGACAATCTAAATTTCATGACCATCTCGGATATTAAAAAGCAAGCTAAACAGAAACATACCCAGAAAAGCGAAAGCAAAGCAACCAAATCGCAAGATAGCAAAAGAGATGATAGTAGCGAAGACGTGTTGGGACTTGATCAATTAATGCCTTTCGACTTATTCGATGAATCTACTAATAAAGATAACGCTGACGCGTAAAATTTGCATATCGATTTTATATCGTAAAACATTGTAAATATATCATTTATATCGTAAAATTGATTTCTATTCTGTATTCTCGTTCAATAAAGACATCTATCGTTTAAACGATAAAAATTTACATTTACTTTTCAATTTCTATTCCCGCTTTGGTAAATCGACATCCGTCTGATTTAACAGCACAATTCAAACGTGTATCATGTGACGGAAAGATTTTTTTTACATACGAACATTATATATGTATATATACTTTGCGTTGTATTGTCTACGATATAATAGTAAACATTATATCGTCTTAGTTGCGACGACCTCATCCAAACATGACTTCACAAGAGGTATTTATTCAAAGATTTTTCCAATTATGCTTCTTACCATTTCGAGCGAGAACTACGATTCCTGTTTGCTGCAAAATTTGTGCTCCGAACAGAGAAGCCGGACTTGTTACGTGTGCAAGAAGCTATTCTGCTGTGCAACGTGCCGTGAACGACATGAGGAGAAGAAGCACACGAAACGTCAACCAAACTGTCCATTTTGTGCGAACGAGAAAGTTCCATTAAAAGCCTTCGAAGATCAGGCGCTTCTCTATCACATAGTAACCACTCATTTACCTCTCTATTGCTACCTGTGCGGCGAAACTTTCAAGCAGAGCAAAGATTTGGAATCGCTGGGTGAGTATCTTCGTAATATACTTTATTTTCTCTTCGACTGTTCGATCGATATTTTAATCGATAACTCAAACTCACCCTGATGTTTTCCATTAACAAAGGCACGTGCAAGTGGTGGAAATCTTGGCACCGTTTCTCGGAACAAAAGTCGATACTAGGTACACCACCTTTGACCTCGGAAGGAAAGGAATCATCTGAATACAATGGCAAATTCGGTTCATTGACCTCTCCTCCAGAACTTTACAGAAACACGAGCACGCCTATGGTCGTCGGTCAAAAGACCAGTTTCGACTTCAAAACGCCCAACGCTCCGAACTTCTCCCTGAAAACCTCCAAGATTGATTCCGCGTCGGTGCAAAGCAGGCAAACTTGTAGCGGTTTACAAGGAAGCAATTTCAACTGCGACAGCTCCAACAGTAATTACATGAGCCTTCCCTCGGCCAGTGTACAAAAGTCAATACCATTGATTTTACTACCATCGAGTCGCGGTGAGAAAGAAGAGCTTTCGAGGAACAAGTCGCAAAAACAAGATATCATGAAGGAGAAGAACGATAGTCGATCAAGCGAATGTTACGTAGATAACAACTGCGTGGAGGATATGGAATTGACTAATATCGAGAACGATGTGTTACCAGACTCTCAGAGTTTAGAAGTCTGGCAAGGCGAGAGACGTTCGGAATCCTTGAAGAAAGTTCGATTCTCTGATGAATACGAGACTCCTGCGGAGCATCCTACCTCGATGGCTACTTTCAATCAGACAGAGAACGAAGAATATTTCGAAGCATGCGACACGTTGTCCGAAATGAAGGAGTCTCTGGAAAAATCGCAGATCAAGATTTATGAGGATAACGCGAGAAATATGGAGAAAGAAAATAACAGCTCAGAACGTAACGTGAACGATAAACAACAGTCATCTAGTACCTCGCGAGTAGTGATGATGGTGGTCGTGGAGAATGATTCCAACGCCTCAACTTCCGACTTAATCAACTCTGGTTTAAGGAAATTGAACCATGTCATTTCCAATACGAACTTCTCCACCAACAGCCAGAGTTATTCTAGTTGCAGTAGTTCGTTAACGTCGGTTGATAGCTATTACTCGTACTCAAACGACGCGAATAACCCACCTAGTAAAAGTTCAAATACACCACCGAATAGCAATGCCGGTAGCAGTGGTTCTACTGGATTTTTATCGGTGGTCACTAATGCGGTGAAAAGTGTCATCAAAAATTTCTCCGGTATGTATATAGATATGTTTTAGAAGTAAAAATTAAAAAGTAATTTGTACCTCTTATTTTCATCGCAGCGTTAGATTTCTCCAAGAACGTCGAGGAAAGAGAAGTTTCTTCAAGGGAAAACATTGCTCTAACGCCCTCTGTTTCGGAATCTTCCGCTTTACAAAGGCCAGGAAAAAGACCAAGAGATGTTACCGATCCTGCGCCTTCGATGCCACGGCAAACAGGCTTCGTCGTTCCTCAAAATGAGATCAGAAGTCCTCTTGCGAAACGTTATTGCGGATGGTACAACATTAAAGGGCGAAAACCAATCGCGAGAATGCGAGATCGGCAACACCTGTCACCTCGTGGGGTATCGTCGGAAACTCAAGTTTTCCATCAGGGATCGTTGTCAGTTGGCAATACGATATTACCTCTTCCTGACAGAGCGCATCAGTCTACGCAGACCGAATGATATTTGATGATAATTCAAATTTTAACGATTAATTTTTCGATATTATATTTTACTTATAAACTATAAAATGTTTTACCTTGTGATATTCAATAATTATATTTATTAATTTATAATTTCATTATTGCCGCCGATTATCTTTTTGTTTCGAGATATTGATATATAAATTGTAAAATTTCTTTCTTAATAAACGAGAAAGTATTTAATTGAACGATTTGAATTCCTCAGTTCCTATGGCGCTACCATCGCATCAATCGAGCGTATGTTGTCAGCGTTTGAGGTTATGTTCTTCAGTGTCACGACGTTCATTTGACGATAGGTTTTTGTAAATAAGGTAATTGGTTTTAATTTAGTCGTGCATTACGTCCGAGTAAGTTATTTTATTACTTCGAGTCTTATTTTTAATATATACAAGATATTTGATTACTAAAGAGATATTACCTATCGACGCCTTATCTATCGATACCTTAAGTATCTTTTTTACATTCTTTCAGGTTTAACGATGTCTTCGTGGAAAAAAGCAGCAAAATCCACGCAAAAAACTCATCGTGAAAGACATCAACCCGAAAGTCGTCAACATCTGGGTATTTTGGAAAAAAAGAAAGATTATATTGCCAGAGCCAGAAATTATCAACATAAACAACTAACTTTGAAAGTTTTGCACAAACGTGCGCTCAACAAGAATCCAGATGAATTTTATTACCACATGATTAACTCTAAAATTCATGGTGGAGTCCATATAGAAAAGAGGAAAGATAAAAGTTATACACCGGAACAAATACAATTAATGGAGACACAAAATATTACATATGTTGCACATAAAAGAAACATAGAAGCAAAGAAAGTAGATAGGTTACAGAGTCAATTACACATGATAGATGTTGCAAATGAAACTAAGAACAAACATATATTTTTTGTCGACAATTCAAAGGAAGTAAAAAACTTTGACCTCGTTAAAAAGCTAGATACACACCCTGCATTGATATCACGGCGTACAAACAGACCAAAATTGAGTAAATTAAAGGATATGAAACTGCCAGAATTAGACAAGTACAGCTTGCGAAAGATTGAATCTGCTAAATTTCAAGCTTATGAAGAATTACAAAGGAGGGTAGACAGAGAGAGGAAATTGACAGTTGTACAACAGAAATTAGAAATACAGAGAGCATTAAAAGATAGAAAAGGTAAAAAGCCAAAATTAATAAGTAAAGGGACAATTCATGCTGCCCCTATTTACAAATGGGAATATGAAAGAAAACGATAACTATTATTATTAATATTTGTATTCAAGGTATATTTCCAATAAATCTAATTCTTATGAAAGTAATCTGTTCATTAAATTTCTTAAGTTTGCGTATATTATAACTATGGTATAATGCCTTCCCAACTAAAATCACTTGAATTCTAATCTAATTAACAGTTAACTTTTATGTAGTTGCCTATTGATTAGTGCTTGATTTATTATTATTTAATCGATATCCACAACCGTTGTCATACTTCCTGGTACCGTTATTACTTCCACATCGTTTGGCGTAGTAGTCTCTTCAGTTTCCACCACAGTTGTCATCTTCGTCGTGGCCTTTGTCGTTTGACTAGTAGCCATTGTTGATGTCATTCCAGCTTTCATCGTCGTGGACATTCCACTTTTCATCGTCGTGGACATTCCACTCTTCATCGTCGTGGACGTTCCATTCATTCCCGGCATCGTTCCGTTACCTGGTATTGTAGGCAACTCGGTTGATATACTGATACAATCGTAATTTAATTGCCAAAGCCGTTTCTTCGATAAAATATCCAAGCGGAGGCAAGCAGTGATCGATCTTCGAGCAAAAATTAAATAACATGTCACGAACGTAATAGAGCATTGCTTTCGTTGAAAATTGCGTTCAAATATGTCTCACCTGGGAAATTTATTGAGCTCCAATACGTTTATGCACGCATACGAGAAATAACATCTTGGTATGTTGGTACAAAATTTTAATGGCTTGTAATCGGTAATCGTGCTGGCTCTTAACGTATCGGAATTTAACATCACATCGACATTCAATCCGTTTCTTTGGTAGGTAAAATTAACGCAAACTGTGTTGAGAGCGAGATAAATTTAAAAGAAGATTAGATGCGAAACGATATAAACGTGATGAGAAATAGCTAGAAGAGCAAGAAGACGATTATCATACGACGAAGAGCTTACGATTCTTTTCCGCCTTGGTGTATAAAATGACAACGCTTTGACAGCAGGAGCAGGAATAAGAAGTTTTACAAACACAATACTTTTGAAACGTCAAAGTTGTTCTATAACCCAGAAATCCTTTCGATACAGGATATCCTATTGTAGAAGTATGTTTTGTAATTAAAATTCACGTGAAAATAAATTCGTACGGTTGTAGAAAACAGAAGACGAAAAGAAACTAACTTTCTTCCGTAGCACCACTTGCCCCATAGAAGATTAAACGGAAGAAGAACGAAATCAGGACACTGTATATTCTAGAATCCATGCTTAGAGTCCTCCGGTGGACTTTTTCACCGTGGCACAACCACAATTCAACTAAATGGATAAATTACATATCTCGCAGTTATACTAACCAGTATCGACAATTGGTGTTCCACTAAACAATATTTCCTCGTCTCGGTGGTTACTCCACAGGATGTAATTATCGAGGTATAATAAAAAAAAAAATAGCTTCTGAATACGCCTATTTATTCGTCCCTTTTCCCAGATAACGCACATTATTTCCAGTCAATAGCTTCGAATAAAATATACCGTCGGACGAGTTATTTTAGAGAAAATATCCTAATAATTATACTTGTTCAACGTGAATTTTCATCTGTAATATCATAGGGTTTACATTTCTAAAAGCGAATCCGTAATCAAAATTGCCCTATCACTTTCAGTTTCAGAAAATTAAGTTCTTTCAAAAACGTACGATTTTCGACTAGAATGAGGTGATACATAAAAAAAATAGAACACTAAAAGGGACATTTTTGTAAGGTACGAGCGTACTTTCTACTCATTATTATATGTACAAACTATATATTATAAGAGAATTAAACCTTGAAACCTAAAGTTGAATTGAACGATTTTCAACGATGTTCCATGGTGCCCTATGTGGCAAATAAAGTGGTACTCGCAATTCCAATCTAGCTTCTAAAATACCGAAAGATAGCCTTTTAGAAGCCAGATTCGAATCGCGAGTACTGCGTAGCTCTTAGCTTGGCATCGTTTGTCAAGGATGAAATTATCGAATAATTAAAAAATTAGAAAATAAAGAAATTATAGAGAAAAATATAGAAATACATCTTTGACAAACGATGCCAATTACCAGGTCTCACCACGTGGAGGTGGCTACGCTATCGAGACCCGTGCCTGAAACATCAGAAAAATATAACACAAAACATGATGCAAAACATAGCAGAATATATAATAGAATATAAATCATAAAATAAATTTCAATATAAATTACGAAATATAAATACGACACACGAGCTGCCTCTTACGGCGCTTTGAGTATCGCAAAAATAGTGGAAAAGTGCAGACGAGCTGCCTTTTACTATTGTGATATGTAATAATATATAATTTTCTCAATACGACTCGCAAGCTGCCTCTAATGGCGCTTAAAATGTCGAAAAAATAGTGGAAAAAGCAGCCGAGCTGCCTTTTATTATTGTCATATGAAATAAGATGTAACTTTTTTAAACGACACACGAGCTGCCTCTTATGGCGCTTAAAGTGTCGAAAAAATAGTGGAAAAAACAGCCGAGCTGCCTTTT
The DNA here is from genome assembly GCF_051020765.1 of Lasioglossum baleicum. Lineage (NCBI taxonomy): Eukaryota > Metazoa > Arthropoda > Insecta > Hymenoptera > Halictidae > Lasioglossum > Lasioglossum baleicum. The sequence continues at coordinate 19,946 of NW_027471479.1, forward strand.
GTTATTGTGATATGTAATAATATGTAATTTCTCAATACGACTCGCGAGCTGCCTCTCATGGCGCTTAAAGTGTCGAAAAAATAGTGGAAAAAGCAGCCGAGCTGCCTTTTATTATTGTCATATGAAATAAGATGTAACTTTTTCAAACGACACACGAGCTGCCTCTTATGGCGCTTTGAGTGTCGCAAAAATAGTGGAAACGGTTCTACGTCTCGTAACAATAGTATTATATTTCTCGTGATTCTGGCTTTTTTAATATCATATCAAAAAGCCAAAAAGTTTAAATTTTCGATCGCGATATATCGAATTTCAAGGGATGAACCCTCGAAACAACATTACATAAATGCGCATAAATAAAAAGAAACAACTTGCGAGTTGTAATGAACAAAGTATCGAGCATAGAGATAGAAATGGTATTGAAAATAATATAAAAAATGTTTATATTTCTAATAAGAATTAGAAATATTTTTTACCTAGAATCGAATACGCGATGTAAAAGAAAGCCCTAGATAGATTTAGCAAATATATTCCACAAACATATATTGCACGAGTACTATCGTACATTAGTACATTAGCACTCGATTAATAATAAAAGAAATAATAAAATACATATAACAATAAAATAATAAAATACAACCAGTCACCCGGCCGCTTTCGGACCATTCGTCCTACGACACGACGGGTGACCAGAGGAATCGTAAACATGCGACTTACCGTTCGTTGACTTCCTTCATTCACGAAATAGTTCTGGATCCTTCCAATGTCAGGTCGTCCATTTACAGATGTCAACATTGGCTGGAGTTCCTTCCTTCTTCGTTTCCGAACACTCAAAACACTCGCGATATCGCGGACGCGACGAAACTTGCTTCGACCGGCATCGAGTAAAAAAAATCGCGTACAGAATCGTTCGAACGTGTGCGATTTAGTTAAACGTTTGATTATAAATTAAAAAAAAAAAAAAAAAAATTATCAAGTGTTAAACATATATAAATAAATTAAATAAATAATTAAAATAAAAAATAAAAAATAAAATAAATTAATAATAAAATGAAAAATAAAAAATAAATTAAATAAATAATTAAAAGTGAATAAAAAATAAATAAATGGAATAAATAATTAAAATGAAAAATAAAAAATAAATTAAATAAGTAATTAAAAATGAAAATTTAATAAATATATTAAATAAATAATTAAAAGTGAATAATAAATAAGTAAATTAAATAAATAATTAAAAATTAAAAATAAATACTTAATTAATTAAATTAATTATTTATTCAATTAAAATAATTAATTAATTAATTAATTAATTAATTAATTAAAATAATTAATTAATTAAAATAATTAATTAATGAAATAAATAATTAATAGTGAATAATAAATAAGTAAATTAAATAAATAATTAAAAGTTAAAGATAGATGAATAAATTAAATAAATAATTAAAAGTGAAAAATAAGTAAGTTAGTTTAGACGGTTCGAGTACCGAAGTACGCGTCGCGACGACCGAGAAGCAACTGAGGGTCACCTATACCTGCCGGTGCCTATAGCGACCGAGGTCAAACGAAGGTTCGCGAACTCAACCGATTTTCAAAGATTCCCGAATCTTTTATAATACAATAGTTATTACATAGTTTATTGCAAATATACGCTTCGTATTATTTTCAATAACAATGTTTATATTAATTTGCATATGTACATGTGTGCATATGTATTTTTTCATATAAAAAAAGCCATGTACTTTCTCGTAACAACAGTTTTTAACATATAAGTGTTTAAAACAACATTCTAAACTAAAAAAAAGAACGAATAACAGTAAAAATTGTTATGAACCAAAGGGACCATATACCCCCCACCCATTATTCATCTTACAACAATCTAAAATATACGTTTTTAATAAATTCTTCGAATTTATAAACTTATATATATGTATTATACGTCCAATATATCTTGCTGTATTTATAGAATTTCTTAAAATTATGTTTTATGATGGAGATCAGAATTTTAACGTTTTAAATTTTATAACAATATAACAATTATATATGTATATACATATCTTATTATTAGTTTTACGATTAACTTCAATAATTTGTAATGTTTTTCTACGGGAAATTAAACACTTTTTAATTTGTTACTTTTCTAACAGAAACATATTTCAAATTGTTTTTCTATCAATAATAAATATAACAGACATAGTATGATATTCTACATCGATACTTGAGACAATGACTATTCAAATATCAAATATCTTCGCGGGTTGGTCGCTTATAAAATGTCCACCAGCAGCCAACTTCCAGTCGATACCGAATCGAAAAAACCGGTAACACGAAGCGGTATATTTTTGCATGTAAAGGGAAAATATCATTGTCTCCTTGAGACATTTCGTGAAACGGTATTATCTATGATCGATATTTGAATTGCTGCAAATGACAATGTATATATTCAAGGATAATAATAAGCAGCATTCGGTATTAATTCGTATCGTGAGAAGTACAGGTTACTTTGAAACATTGTCGTAATATAAACGAATGAGACACAGAATAAATTAACTACCTTGATAAATGGATAGAACTTTATCAAGATTAAAACGTCTAACTGTTAACATTTGTTTAATATTACTTTATTATGTGTGAATCGAAATGAGGATATATGATGCTCTAACGAAGGGTGCAAAGTGCGACGAGGGAAATAAAGTGGTGTGAGTGTGATGTGAGAAATAAGGTGGGCTGAGTGCAAGTGATTCTGGGTCCTAGATTTTGATTCTCGAGTAAGATATTTGATTATTACAGTATCGGGAAGACAGTATTCTAATAGAATCACTAGCTTTTTTTTTAATCGAGTCTCGATTATTCGAAATATAAATACTGACAGGTGGAGAAGTCGTGTAACGTACCGCCTAATTGACTGTAAGGTTTATTTTTCGTATAATTCGGGTTTTTATCACGATTTTTTCTGATCACTGTGTAGTGCCGAGTGTGTGCTAATGGGATTACTGATTTTTTTGTGGATCTCAGGTTGCGTTTTCTTAATATAGGCTCTGACAGGTCGGGAGGGTAGAGAGCGTGCTGTGCACTCGTGGTTTCTGGCTTATCTTTCGCGTAATTCGAATTCTTATCACGATTTTTTCTTATTACTCTATAGTGCCGAGTGTGTGCTGTTAGGATAAGTGATTTTTTTGTGGATCGAAAGTCGGGTTTTCGTAATATAGGCTCTGACAGGTCGGGAGAGTAGAAAGCGTGCTGCGCACTTGTGGTTTCTGGCTTATCTTTCGCGCAATTCGAATTCTTATCACGACTTTTTCTTATCACTGAATAGTGGCGAGTGTGTTCTGTTAGGATAAGTGATTTTTTTGTGGATCTAAAGTCGAATTTTCTTAATATAAGCTCTGACAGGTCGATAGGGCAAAGGGCGTGCTGCGCACTTGTGGTTTCTGGCTTATCTTTCGCACAATTCGAATTCTTATCACGATTTTTTCTTATCACTGTGTAGTACCGAGTGTGTGCTGTTAGGATAAGTGACTTTTTTGTGGATCTGAAATCGGGTTTTCTTAATATAGGCTGTGACAGGTCGGAAGGGTCGAGAGCATGCTGCGCACTTGTGGTTTCTGGTTTATCTTTTGCGCAATTCGGATTCTTATCACGGTTTTTTCTCATCACTGTGTAGTACCGAGTGTGTGCTGTTAGGATAAGTGATTTTTTTGTGGATCTGAAGTTGAATTTTCCTACTATAAGCTCTGATATGTCAGGAGGGTCGAGAGCGTGTTGCGCACTTGTGGTTTCTGGCTTATCTTTTGCGCAATTCGGATTCTTATCACGATTTTTTCTTATCACTGTGTAGTACCGAGTGTGTGCTGTTAGGATAAGTGATTTTTTGTGGATCTGAAGTTGAATTTTCTTAATATAGGCTCTAATAGGTCAGGAGGGTGGATGGCGTACTGCGCACTTGTCATTTCTAATTCTAATACTAATTTACACAATTCCTTCGTATCTTACGTCCAAATTTATATCAAAATCACAAGCTTACATCTCACTCGAATGCAATTTGAATCTCTCAAGTTATAGTTCTTTTTTAATTTCGAATAAAAGTTTCAAATTTAAACACGAGTGAAATCCAAATGTTCGCGTGCGACTCATAATTGCTAATTCAAATTGAGATTCAAATTGGAACACATTTCAATACTCGTCATTTCGGTCGAATCCTTGGCGATGGCCGTAGAGAAAGTAAATGTTGAACTCCTCGATTTCGAAAATAGTCGTTGCATACGACTCACAGGCGACTGCGCCTAATTTATGCTCTACATTCTTCGCTGCATGCATCTGTCCACGTTCGTTTCGACTTTCCGCAATCACTATCCTTCTTGTAACTTGCTTTCTCTTCGACACGAGCCAAGGTGCGACCACGTTCTCGGTAACGTTTTCATTACCTCTGTCTGAGTCGAATGCAAATCGTTTGTCCAGGTAACAAAGCGTCGTTAACCCGTATCATTTTCTTCGTTGATCTGCCATTTTCTTTTTCTTTCGGGAACGACCATAGTCGTTGATCGATGGTACTCGCATCATTTCCTATCCACTCTTCTAGTCGCAATATATCAGGTCGTTCGAAAAGCCATTTCGTTTCTTTTTCTTTTTTTTTTATGCAGCTTAAGTGTGAAGCTAACTGTGAAAAAATACAATTAGGTCCACTATTAGGAAAAAACGAAATGACTTTCCGAACGACCTAATATCATCGATAGCGGTAATTAGCAAGCAACGATAAGCATTATTCCGATTGGCAGTTAGCGATCTACTGTATAGTAATTCGAA
>NW_027471480.1:0-24693 GCF_051020765.1 Lasioglossum baleicum
ACTTCCTGGCAGGATCGCCAAATTTTGTTACGGATAAATACTCGTGGAAATAAAATAATAATAATCGTATCGCGATAGCTTCGCGATATGGATTTTTAGCGTCAACGTAGATTTATTCAGAGTAGTGATTCATAGATTTTTAACTGTAGTTAATTTATTTAGACGTAGTTAATAATTCACATAGAGCAAAGAGAGATATAGAGACTTGACAAGCTATATGTGAGGTATATCTTACGACTGCTTTATTGAACTCCTAAGGTCTTTATATATGTCTTCTGTAATATTTAGTAGTAGGGATGATGAGTGAAATATAATGTTTGGTAACTGTCTGGGTTGTTTTCTGTGGGGAGTTTGTCTTATCGTGGTTATCGGAAGGTGTCACAGCGAAAATAACAATGACAGAATAAATGGCGAAGTAAAGTTTATTTCAGCAATTGTTCAAATTGATGTCCATTAACTTTGATACATTTATCTAACCGATTTAAGAACGATTCTCTGACCCTCTTTATAACTTGATCACTGACATTAGCACATGCAGTTTTCTCTAGCTTTTGTGGTGTTGTGGGAATATCCTTAATGTACAATAATCTTCTGATTTTATTGCACCTCAAAGAAAAAAATCTGCAAGTGTAATATCCGGTGAATATCTGCACCACGACCGATCTAGCGTTGCAGACATTTTTAGTGTAGTACTTGGAAAGCTATTGCATTGTGCGCCGAATAACCATCCTGTTGAAAAAAACATTTGGTTTTTGTCCCTTCGAAGCAGGAAAACATTTTCTAGTAAATCAGGTAACACGTCGGTTAAAAAATTAACATATTTTATTTTTTTCAGTGACATCGATGAAAAATAGTCCAATAACGCTATCACCAAAGATTCTACACCGTACATTTATACTCCACGAACGTTGGTATACAATGTGTCGAAGTCACTTCGGATTTTTATTTTTTTTATTTATATTTAATATTTAAATTTATATATATTTATTTAAATATATTTTTATATTTTTTATTTTTATCGATAATGCATATTACGTGTACTCAGTTGTCCATGATTAGACAAACCATGTTGCTAAATAGGTTAAGAGAGCGTCATAAAGAAACGAAAGTTTCTTTTATATTTGCTACAATGTCCATGTACATAGGGCAACGCGATTATCAAAGTCGTCACCACAAAGCTCCTGATGTAAGGAAATATGGTATAGACGAAATTTATGAGGTTCCAATATTCGGCACATATGTAATATTCGGAAATGTCCGAAGAACGTCCAATTTTTCGACAACTCGTGATCATTAACCCTTTAGCTTACAATGACGCCTCAGAGACGTCGTAAGGCTATCGGGTCAATTTGCAACAATAAATCTTTTTTTTGTTTAATAATTAACTAATCATAATTATTTATTAAACATCTTGCAAAGTCAATTGTACCGCGCACGTGTATATACAAATCATAGGAAGTTTGCGATTTGTACAGTTTTGAACGCTCAGCCAACGACCTTGGTGTCGCTTTTGTTGAAAAATAAATCGTAAGGCAAGGGGTTAATCATATGATCATTAAGAACTTGGAAGCAAAGTTTGCTAATGGATTGTAGAGAGGTTCGGTTTTACTTTTTACTTACATATCGCTAGTTGATAGCTAGCTAACTTTCTAGTTTTGCACATTTTTTTATGATAACAGGAAATCCTTAAAGATTAGGATTTTACCAGTGGTTTAAGTGTATAATACACCACATAATGGATACAGTATTTTTTATATAATATATTATTATTTTATTTATCCATTAAGTACTATAATTTCTGTTGACACTTGATAAATATTATTTTATATTTTACTCGTGGAATTAGTTAGTATTGCATATATTGTTTCCATATAATACTTCAATAATTTTACTATAGAATATTATAACTGTAGAATATGTAAATAATATTCAAGCAATTCCATATAGCAAACAGAAACAAATTTGAAATACCAATAAACATTATCATATCAGATCAAGAAAAGGGAAATTTCATCCGTGATAAGGCATATTTCAGCTCCTGATCAAACTTATCAAAGGTTTTTATAAAATCTGCAGAGAATTTAGTATTTACACCGCAGTTAATGTAATATTGCCCTGACCCACCTTTTAACTGGTCAATCAGCGAACGCGAGCTGATTTCAAAGAAATTCGATCGGCAGCGCTATTCTCGTTTCACGGTGGATCGTACATTGTAAAATTTGTTTAAATATTCTTATTGTTATTCAGTAAGTTAGAAAAACTAATAATATTTCTTCTCTTTTTGCCCGTTACCTATTTATCCTTCGCGCGATTAAATATAATCAATATTAAGACACAATGATAGTGATTATTAATTAAAATGTTTCTCTATGAGTTTTCAAAATATGGCGACCTTTGCTTGAATTATCACATGTTCTATATATGCTGCGGTATTAAAAAGGGACGAATTTTTGTGTTGATAATGAGTATGAAAACAACATCAAAATATAAAATATAATTTAAATTTTAATATTTATTAGATATAACAAAAACCATGATAATTACCAATAATTTTTTATAAATAAAAAGCATTATAATGATACCATATTTCTATGAAAGATATCATAGTATGTAATTTGAGGCCCGTTAATTATCATTTTACATTAAGGTCAAAGATGCAGTGATTAATGTAACAGTTCGTAAATTACGGAGTTCCTTCTCTGACCTATAAACATAACGAAATAACTAATGTATAAATTATATATATAATTATACATACAGTAATATATAATATATTATTAATGTAGTAATTGCGTTATAGAACATAATCGTTTAAACCAAAATCTTCCAATTTTTCTACCTTTTGTATGTTCCTCGATATTGTTAACAGTATCCACAAACTATTTTATATTCTTACTGATATTTAGATACTATCCGGTTTCTGTTCTAATCAAATTCATGATAGGCCTTAATGTCTCTGAACATTATTTTAACGCCTTGCTTGTTTCTTCCCATTTCACGGGTGTATCGGGAAGAATTAAATTGTTACAGCGAAGTACATCCAGAGGTTGTAGAATAGTATGCAACCGAGACAGAACCCGCTCGACTAATGCTGACTCCTGCAGTAGTATATTCCCAATTTTGTGCCGGCTAAACGTTTTCATCACATTTCCCGAACTTAGTTGTGATTATATATAAGCCATGATAAATTAAAATCATTCTTTTTATTTATTCTGTGAATAAATAAATAATAAATAAAACTAAATCTTAATTAAATATAATGTAAACTTATGTACTTTAAAGCTGTTAAGCTTTAGAAATACGATATGATTAAAATATTTTTCTACATTTCGGTAACTAAAACCGAGCGGAGTAACATGTATAAGGAAAAGTTGTATAGAATCTGACCCCGACCCCCACCCCTATGGGGGTCGTCTAGAATCGACGCTAGAGGTAAAAAATGTCGAAACATTTCTAGAAAATCCCAATTTGTATTCTTGAACTCAAGAGAATGTACCCATTTTAATGCTAGGAATGGAAAAATCAGTGCCATTGAATTAACACTATGCAGCTCAAATTTAGCTCATAACATGGAATGACAAGTAATGGATGACTTACATGATAGCGATCACATTCCTATTCTAATAAAATATGACGATGATTCTTCAAAACATTCCTCATGTACCAATATTGAATCTTAACAAAATTGATTGGCACAAATACAAATCAATAATGGACTACGAGATTCGTCAAGAAGAAGATTATTAAATAATTGAGTCATCCACTATGAACGAAATACTCGAAAACTTTGCATCAACTATATGCACTGCGACCAAGAATTCTTCTACAATAAACAAATCTAAATACATCAGAAAACGTACTATACCGTGACGGAATAATGATAGCAATTTGAAAGATAGAAGAAAGTCACCACGCCTCAAATTGACGTAGATTTAGCCTATCATATCAAGAATAATTGAAGCAGCCAAGGACACGTGCTTAGATCTTTAGAATTGAATAATAATAAATATCATCTCTATAATAAATTATACACAGATACTTCAAAATCTAATCACGGAGTGGGACACGCCATTGTCACCGAAGACAAATCAATTAAACATCGCCTGTCAACCAAAGGTCAATTCTTTCTGTTGAATCCTACGCAATCCATGATGCGCTAAAATTAATTCAATCTAACAATTCTCAAAATCATGTAATTTATTCACATTCTATGAGCGTAAGTCTTACGAACCTATATAAAAACATAAATATTGTATAGATGCCCTCTCATCAAGGCATATGCTATTCTCCATTAGAAACCCATCATCCATTTCAAATATATCGTCAGAAAGCAATGCAATCAGACCTGGACCACTTTGAACCGAACAAAAATTCGCGATGTAGTCAAGGATTTCACTCAGCAAATTTCCAATAATCCGAATAAATTTTCAATAATCTGAATAGGAAGGAGTGAATTATAATGTCTCGTTTGCGGAATGGCCACTCTAAGATTACACACTAACATTTACTTAAGAAAATGAAACCTCCAATCTGTGACACCTGCTCTTGCCAACTTACTGCCAATCACCTTCTATATGAATGCAGAAGACCTCACACTGCACTCACATCGGGCACACACATAAAAAATATTTAAAAATATCTAATCAACTTCAATCTTATGTACAAAATTTAAACGACCCATTATCGAATAATCTGTCTTTAAAAATCTAGCCATTGTCGCGATCTTAAACTTTCAAAAGAAAGAAAACAAAATGTTTTTGCGAGTTGGAATGAAGCAAAGTGGCAAGTATAGAGACAAAGCTAATACTGAAAGGGATATAAAGAATGCTAATAATAAGAAAGCCCCGACGACCTGCCACATATTCTATTGGGTTGTCCGGAAAGTTCGTGCCGATTTTCGGTAGGTAGCTTGCGAGACATGCCTGAATATATCACAATTATTGAAAACAAATGACACGTGTACATATTCGAAAAGAGATAACTTCAGCCATATTTGGAAAAAAGTTTGGTTACGATTCGTTAATTTTTATCAGTTTTGTACGCCTCAGAATATGGTGGTAAATAAAGTGCATTATAGGCATTTAATGCTTTCCTTTTTCCGAAAGGGCAAAAATGCCACACAAGCGGCAAATAAGATATGCGCTGTTTATGGCGGGGTTGCTGTAGCCGAAAGAACTGTGCGGTAGTGGTTTGCCCGCTTTAAAGCTAGAAATTTCGACCTTGAAGATCAAGAACGCCCAGGTCGGCCGTCCACCACAGACGAAGATATGATTAGAACAGAAATCGAGAATAGCCCATGCCCTAAATATATCAAAATCAACTATCCACGATCATACTGTGAAGCTTGGCTATGTAAACCGTCTAGATGTATGGGTTCCGCACGATTTAACGAAGAAAAATCTGTTGGACCGCATCTCCATTTGCGACTTGCTTTACAAGCGCAACGAGGAGACGCCATTTCTGAAGCAATAGTGACGGGGGATGAAAAATGGATAATTTATAAAAATGTTCAGCGTAAAAGGTCCTGGAGAAAGCGTGATGAACCACCTTTAGTCACCCCAAAAGCCGGTCTTCATTCGAAGAAGGTAATGCTCTGTATCTGGTGGGACTGGAAAGGAATCCTATATTATGAGCTTTTACCAAATAATGAAACAATAGATTCGACAAAGTATTGCTCTCAATTAGATAAATTGAAGACATCAATTGAACAAAAACGTCCAGAAATTGCGAATCGGAAGGGCGTCATGTTTCATCAGGATAATGCGCGACCTCATGTGTCTTTGAGAACTCGGGAAAAATTGTTGGAGTTTGGTTGGGATGTTTTACCCCATCCACCGTATTCGCCAGACCTTGCGCCTTCGGATTTCCACCTTTTCCGATCATTACGAAATTCCCTTAATGGAAAAAATCTCAACTCTTTGGTCGAGATAAAAACCCATTTGGACAATTTTTTTGCTGAAAAACCTGAGAGGTTCTGGAAGGACGGAATTTTCAAGCTGCATGAAAGATGGAGAAAGGTTGTGGAACAGAATGGTACCTATATAACTTAATAAATGTAAACCAATATTTAAATGAGCTGCGTTTTAATTTTCTTAAAATCGGCACGAACTTTCCGGACAACCCAATACAAAAATATATATTGTACGAATACTGTTGCACATTACCCCTAGTAGTTATTGTGTTCGCTACGAAAATAATTATGTACAACCAGTAACCCGTAAAGTAACCTGTAACGATTAATCTCACGAAATAGTAGATAATGGGAGGAATCGTAAATATGAAACTTATCGAACGTTGACCACTTATAGAAATGAAATGTCAAATAATGCCTATTGCCAAGGTCTCACCGTATGGAGGTGGTCCGAATGGAGATCCACCCTATCCACGTCCCATCCACTCTCCGTTCGTATAGAAATTTACTGAAATTCGAATAAACTAACCTTTTGATGGACATTTGCAAAACGTTCAGTATTTGTTCATTTTGTAAATGAATAGCAAAAAGTATTGAATAGGAAAATCGACGCGAAAGACTGAATCTGAAAATAAAAGATATATTTCGCCCTACACCAAACTTAGACCTAAGTCTTAAACTAGGTGCATAACACTGTGTGAGACGTTTTTTCATTTCTGCGTCAATATTTTATATTTTCATTGTTATAATATACAGATAACTAGAAAGTTTAAACAAGGAAAGGTCAACATTTCGTTCGTTGATTAAGACTTTACACGTTTTGGGTACGAAAATATAGAATATATGAAAATGAAAGAGCTAAAGGAAACCCCACACCAGGAGTAATGAAATGCTTCTCAAAGAAGTAAATTTATTTTCCTAACTTAATATTAACTCTATAATACTTAACATTATTTATCCTTAATTATATGTAAATTAAATATTATATAATTATACTAAAATCCTAATTTACAAGTCAATTATATGGATATAAATCGAATTTCAGATTAAAAATTGCCTCTACCTAGCTAAAAATCTAATTCACCCAACCTATCATATATCTAAAAGTTTAACCCTATCTACATAAAAATCTAATTGCAATGAAGAATAGAAAAATACCATGTGTCTACCATCGATCAGTAATCCATAAAGGTATCATATATCGATAGCTATCCAGAGGCTCGGAACATGAATGTCGCTTTCGAGTTTCTGATATCTCATTTCGAAATTCTTTGAGACATCTAATGCTTCGAAGGATATTACTAAATAATTGCATCTATTTTTGTATTAGGTCGTCCCATAAATTCGTCCCGGTTTTTACTTTTACCATTTAAAATTATATGTTGAATAAACCTTTAAATATTAAGAAAAAATTTAGTCGCCCTTTTGTTCTACGACTTCTTCCTATTTCGTTGACAAAGACGTTAATCATCGATATAGTTTATAAATTGTGACGAGGAATGTAAATATTACCGCGAACGAACTTATGGGACGACCTAATATTACTTGGTGCATAATAGCTGCTTCGCATAAACTGTTGAACATGGAATGCAATCCCGAGACTTGGAACATGAATAATGCTTCCCAGTTCCTGATATTTCACTTCGGAGTTCTTAGACACATCTAATGCTTCCAAGGATATTACTCGTTAGTTGCATCTATTCCTGTATTATTTATTATATAATGGGCGCACTTCATAGATTGTTATACATAGAAAACTATTCTGAATCTGGTAACATTACTGTTGCTTGAAAATTTCTTACCAGTTTCTGATATTTCGACGATGTTATACAGATCGCTAAAGTTCTCTAGGATATTCGTTTTCATTGTACAGATTGTACAAAATTTTGGTAAGATTCAGTTACTCCAAGTATGCCTCATGTATCTTTAATCATTTAGATTTACCGCTTTGTTTAGTTTCTTGGTCACAGAACAATTATAAGCTTTGTACCAGCATGTACAAATAAATTTTATTTCAATGCTATGTTAACAGAACATTGCTACCGTGCAATTACACTTCCACCATGCGTCGTAATATACATAATATTCCTAAAGATCATATAAATGAGTCTAGTATAAAACACTAATATCTTTACACATCACGCAGTCACTCTGTATCGTTTACACCTTTCTTTCAGTGATTTCGCTTTCACGTGCTGTTCGTTTCTAACGATGTAAGAATAGTGTACTGTTTCGTTACATCCGCGTACTTATTGTTATCAATTTACTAATTTTTTTTTACTCAAAAGGCGGTAACTGTATACTTTCAAATCCACACTGATATTCATGTTCGAGACTCCCCACCCTTATTCTGCTACTCCCACAACTCCATAGAATCCTTGCCCCCTACCTCAAAATATTGACCGTAGTTGAACGACGCGACATGATGACACTTGGTTATTTCAGATCAATGTTACAGTTTTTACTGTACTTGATTTAAACCTAACCTTTTGTTGCAGGATATTATCTATTAGTAAGTGAAATGTATTCATGTGAGATCAGGTAGTGATAAAAGAAAAATGGATAATGTACTAATTAAATTTAACTGTATTTCTTCACGCCCACTCCTACAATTATCACTCTGGTTCTACGATATAAAATGAATATATAATACTAAGTATATAAAGCTGAATTTAATTTTAATCAGATTCATAAGACTGCTTTCTTACAACTGCACGACGACTCTACACTTGCTACTCTCAAATGTAATTGCCAAACATAACTGACTAACACAACTAACATAACATAACCCAGACACAATTCGCGTCCTTGTATCCCCACTTAAGATTTCACATTGCGTGGTTCAGGTCTTTCAGATACGCAAGCCGCATTGCTAAACATTCTCTCATTCCTTGCACTGGTCCCCATAATATATATTCCTCTTCCAAACCGTCGTATTGCATGCAGCCTGTCTCATAATTGTTTATTTCGGTACGTATTTGACCTTTAGTCAGGGCCGCACTTACTTGGATCCTACATTTATAAAGTGTGAACTTTTACAAACACATCTTTTACTTATGTATACTGGGTACATACAAGGTTATTATGTTTTATCGCATGTTCCGTACATATAAGTCTCTCACATATAATTTGCCCGCAACTACAATGGTTAAGAATTTTGTAGCATGAATGCTACTTCACAGCTTCTGATATCTCAGTTCGGAATACTTTGACACGTCAAATTCGTTGTACGGTACTTCACGTTAGGAGCTTGACTTTCTGTATTATTTGGCTTGTAATATGTACTCTGTATGGACTGTTGTACATAGAAAACAATTCTGGGACTTCTGACATGGATAAAGCCTTCCAGTTTCTGATAACTCAGTTCGGAGTTCTTTGATGCATCAACTGCTTTGTATGATACTACTCGTCAGTTGCTTGTATTACTGTATCATTTCCTATATAATAGGTGCTCTGCATGAACTGTTGTAGATGGGAAGCAAATCTGCGTCTTGGAACATGAGTATAGCTTCCCAGTTTCTGAAATATTTTATCGTAATTTATTGATACATCTTGTGCTTCGAAGAATGTTTCGCGTTACTTGCGTATATTACTGTATTATTTGGTGTATAATAGTTGTCCTCTATGGGATCATAAGTACAGAATGGTCTTCAAAGTGTCAATGAATTCCAAATCTAGGTATAAAAATTGTAAAGCGATACTCATGCTTCAAGGCACAGGATAGTTTTCCATGTACCACAATTCATATCGAGCACATATTATGTACCAAATATTACGGAAGTAAAAGCAGTTAATGCGTAATATCCTTCGAAGCTGTAGATGTTGTCAACAAATTCCGAACTAAGATATCAGAAACAGGAAAGCGATATTCATGTTTCGAGGATACAGTATTTTTATCATTAGTAACCTATATATTTTGGTAATATACCTGTAAATAAAATTTTAGCACATATGTGAGAAATTGGTATGTAAGCAGGATTATATACTTTAATTCATAACACTTTTATGATTAATTATAAGGTTAATGTAAGTGGTACTAATAATTAAGTTTATATATATTTAAGGATAAATAGTATTAAGTATTGTAGTATTAGTGTTAAGTTACGAAAATAAATTTAATTCTTTGCGAGACGTCATTTCTTCTGGTGTGGGGTTCCGTTCTCTATCAATTACTTAATTCACTTTTAATTTTTTATTTTCTTTAATTACTTATAATATTCCTTTAACATTTTACGTAATTTATTTGTTTATTATTATGCTTTAGTTATTTATTTTTTTATTTTTCATTTTTAATTATTTACGTAACTTCTTTATTTTTTATTCTGCTGTAATTAATTATTTAATTTATATATTCATTAGTCATTTTTAATTATCTGTTTAATTTATATATTTGTTATTCTCCTTTATTTATACATTTATTTTTTATTTTTAAATACTTCTTCAATTTATTTCTGTTATCCATAATTATTTATTTTCATTATTTATTTATCTTCACATTTAATAATTAATTCAATTTATGTATCTATATTTAATTCTTGTTATGCGTTTAATCATTTCATTCTATTCTTATTTCCGATTCAGATTCCTCAACACTTGAGTAAATGTGTTACGTTTTATTATTTTAATTCCATTGCAGTTAGTGGTCTTTAAATATTTAGAGAACTATTACGCTATTATCGTACTGGTATTAAATCGTACACGCTGGAATGATTTTAAACGCGACTTTTTTTACATGATGCCGGTCAAAGCAAAATTTGACGCGTCCGCGATATTGCGAGCGCGATTTGACAGTGTTGCAAGAAATAAAAGTTTCAATCCTTTCTGTTATTCTTTCACAAAATGACCAAAGACTGAACTTTTTACAAACGAACATCAAAGGCGGAATTTATTCGAAATTCTGTACATTTTTACACGAATGGACGGTGGATACGACGTGGGTAGGTGTTGGTCTCCGTTCGCGGCACCTGCACATGGTGAGACCTAAGTAAACAGTATTATTTGACATATCATTCCTAATTGTATCACTGTAAATATGACATAAGTGACCAATAGCTATAATACAAATATGAATAATATAGCAAATAATATGAGGTAATTGGCTGCGATCTTAACGTAAATTTTCAACTGTTAAATTAGAGAGAATTGATCGATAAGAGATCTTCTTCAAATTTACGTTGCTTAAACCTTAGACATCATTTGCATGGGTATATCGATTAAAATAGTGTTCGTCGAAGTTCATACGTTGTTTCGAACTAAGATTAACAAAGATAGTTTGTTGACTTGGCGGGAGACAGTTTCTCCGGCTACGTTGAATGCGTACTGTAAATGTCGCGCGAATGAAATATTCCTTACATCACTTGGCTTTCTCAAGAAGTCGTCCGTTCAACCTGAATAAAGAGCAGAATACACAATAATGCAGATTCGCTATTATCTTAAAATGAGCTTGTGTAAGTAGTTCGTTACCTGTGTATGCTCTACCATGGACAAATATACGGTCGTATCTTTATTCGGTCTTACTTTTAATTGTATTTATATTCTATTCTGAATTGGTGATACTGAGAGAGGACTTAATATGGCAATGGGTGTCCAATTTTCTTAAATTGTGGGATAGAAAAATTCAATCTACGATCGCTGCAGCCAATAATTCTTCTTTGTATATTATGTAATATATTAGGTTGGGGAAAAAGAAATCCATTATTTTTACGTGAACTTCAAGACTTTATTTAACATGTTTTGCATTGTCCGATTTAGGTCAAATATGCACCATTTTGTTCTATAATTTGTTGCCATTTTAATGGTAGCTTCATTATGCCTCTCTCATAAAAGTCTTGGTCCTTATTAGCGAAGAACTCCAGCAATTGATTTTCACACTCTTCCATTGATGCCAATTTCTTATCACTAAAAAAGTTTTGCAATGCAAGAAAAAGATGGTAATCGCTTGGTGCGAGGTCCGGACTGTATGGTGGATGCATCAAAACTTCCCAACCAAGCTCCCGGAGTTTCTGACGAGTCACTATAGAAGTGTGTGGCCTGGCGTTGTCCTGATGGAACACGACACCTCTTCTGTTGGCCAATTCTGGCCGTTTCTGGTCAATTGCTCGCTTCAGACGGTCCAGTTATTGACAATAGATGTCTGAATTTAATGTTTGGCCATATGGAAGCAACTCGTAATAAATGATTCCTTTCCAATCCCACCAAACGCAAAGCAGAACCTTCCTGGCCGTTAGTCCCGGTTTGGCCACCGTCTGAGCTGCTTCACCGCGCTGTGACCACGATCGCTTTCGCATAATGTTGTCGTATGTGACCCATTTCTCATCCCCAGTCACCATCCGTTTAAGAAATGGGTTGATTTCATTACGTTTGGCCAAGGCTTCGCAGATGGAAATTCGATCCATCATGTTTTTTGGTGTTAATTGGTGTGGCACCCAAACATCAAGCTTTTTTTTAAACCCAGCTTTGTGCAAATGGTTTAAAACTGTTTTGTGGTCGATCTTTAACTCCTGGGCGATGCTACGACTACTAACATGCCGGTCCACTTCGATGATTTCAGTGACTTTCTCGACATTTTCGACGACGGGCCTGCCTGTGCGAGGGGCATCCTTAACGTCAAAAATACCCGAACGGAATCGACGAAACCAAAATTGCGCGTAATTAGCTGTTACAGTATCGGGACCATAAACACTATTCACATTTTCAGCCGCCTGACTTGCATTTTCGCCCTTATCAAAGAAAAACTGTAAAATGTACCGAATTTTCTCTTTGTTGACTTCCATCTTTAACGCCGTGTAACTCAGAACTGAATGGACAAAACAAAAAACTGCAAACGAATTCTTTTAGTGCGAACTGTTACCTTGACAACGAGCATAAATTTGAAATTGTTTGATCGATAATTTACGAGATATCGATCACTACAGCCATCTACCGAAAAAATAATGGATTTCTTTTTCCCCAACCTAATAGTTACAAAATTCAATACACGAGCATTATGAACTCCATCACGAAACAATCTTGAAAGGAATTCTATAAGTGCCCGAATAGAAATGTACGAAATATAAGTTTGTAAATTCGTAAAATTTGTTAAGTACACCATTTTTAGCTTAATTTAGTATGGGTGATAGGTAAAGTTATAAGAGTCTTTCTGGTTAATATCATTTTTAAATTTAATTCCCTTTTTCAAACTTTAAAAGGTTGTTATAAATACTTGTAAGTTAAAATATTATTACGACGAAGTAAATGGCATCTTTCTTACTTAAAAAAAAATTCTTCATATATAAAATACTGTATATATTGCTATTGTAATTTATGCACAGCATATATATGCAATATATTATATAGTAACTATTATAAAAGGTTCGGAAATCTTTGAAACATTGGTTTGAAACGTTTGACCTCGGTAAGGTATCGACCGTTATGATGTGTACATCGTCACTTAATCTCTAAAGTTACATACTTATCAATTTTTTACTTTTAACAGTTAATTTAATTAATTCATTCATTATTCACTGTTAATGTTTTATTTTGTGTAATTGTATATTATTTTCCTTCTACTATATATTTAACTTATGTATTTTTTCTCTTTTAATCATTTATTTGAGTTATTTATTTATTCATCTCTTTTAATTATTTATTTAATAAATCTATTTTTAATTTTTGTTTATTTATGTACCTTATTTGTTTATTATTTTGCTGTCATTATTTATTTACGTACATATTATTTTTAATTATTTATTTATTTTTTATTTTTAATTCCTTACTCAATGCATATTTTTATTCTGAACTTATTTATTGTTCACATTTAATAATCATCTTAATTATTTTATTTATTTTCAACTTATAATTATTCGTTTAATTACTACATTCTACTTATATTTCCGATCATTTATCAATTTTGTACTAAATCGTATACTTTCGAAGTGTTTTAAACGCGTTTTCGAGTGTGTTCGAACGCGTCCGGAACATCGAAAGTGCGATTTGATAATGTTGCACAAAAAGATGAAAAGATTGCAATCAATGTTAACTCTTTGCACTCGAGGATCTTTTCGATTCAGAAAAATAGAATTTCGAAAATAGTAAATAACAAATCGTATAGAAATTAAGACGTAGAATCGTTTTACTTTGGCATCCCACGCATTATTGGATAATTTTAAATTTCAAGCATTAATCAACATCAACGTTTAGAATCTGATTAAACGGCTACCGAGGCTCGCCTCTCGCATGCAAAGGGTTAATATCTCTTCATCGATGGCATTACAAGGGAATGACTCAATGGCACTGATGTTAGGAGGAAAACGACTGTCAATCTAGAGCTACTTTGATATAGAGAAGTGGTCAACGACCTGTATGTCTCATATCGATAATTCCTCTCATTATACATTTTGTCCTGAGCTGAATGGTTTCTGATTGTAGTACGGAATACTGGTTGTCCATAATTATTTTCGTAGCGAGTATAATGAGTACTGGAGGTAATGTATAATAGTACTCTTGTAATACATATTTCTGTAGAATATTTCTTGTACATTGAGTATTAGAATTTTGTTAGAATATATTTGTAATTCCTATATTAGCACATTTTATAATATTTTCAATACTGTATTTGTCACTATGCTCGCTACTGTGAGGCCAGTCAAAATCCAGCCCACCCATCACCAGACGCATCGCCCAGACAGCAACCGTAGCTAAATCAGCCAAAGCCAGACAACACGTGGCTAGAAACCGCCTACTCAACCAGAAAATTATAATATAAAATTCGAGCACAAACGAATAAAGCAGTTCTATATCATTCCTCAAATGGAACGTTTCTGCATTCGTATACCTATCCTGAAAACCTAAAAACTGTTCAATATCAACTGTTATTTTACGAAATAATTATTAATATAAGAAACATAGTTTCATTTAGAAAGGGGGCCCTTCCGTCCAAGGCTGAAGACCCGCCCGTTTATATTTTATTTTAATACTTGCCACGTATTTCCCCGTGAAACTACTTTGCTTCATTACAATTCGCACTTCTTATTTACGAACATTTGTGTAATATTGCTATTCATAGTCTGCACATTGTATTCGACGGTTTTATCATCTTTGGTATAACATTTAAAAAGCCAGAATCTCGAGAAATATAGTGCCTCTTTCCCTACTATTGTTACTTAAAGCGCCCTAAGGGACAGCACGCATGCCTTATTGAGAAAATATTGTCTTATTTCTTATCTCAGCAATCCATTCTAACTACCAATTCTTAATCTCAACTTTTATATCCGTCTGATTATTAAATGCTCTTCCTGTGTTACAGATCTAAGGCATACTACATCTTGTAATTTACATTGATATTTGTTTCGTAATTTATATTGTATTATATATTGTGTTTTGTACCATGCTTTGTACTATATTTACCTATCGTTTTTAGACATGGGAATCGATCGCGTAGCTACATCCACGTGGCGAGACCTCGTAATTGGCATCATTTGTCAAAGATATAATTCCATATTCTTATAAATAAATTTTTTATTTCGTTATTTTTGGATTATTCGATAGTTTTATCTTCTTAAACTAAGTAGTACGCAGTACTTGCAGTCCAGCCTAGACACTTGAAGACTACCTGTGGGTAACTTGGAGACTAGGATGGAATAGCTACTAAATGTACAGCGGGGTCGCAAAGTATAGTCCGAGAATTCATGATGAAAGGTTTGATGATTTGTATCAGGGCAGCATAACATGATAACATGTATTCCGTGGACAAAGCTTTTGTCACACTACTGAGACATTTTCGGCCGATTTTGCGACTTTGTATCAGGAGAAGATGGCATGGCGAAGGTATACCGTGGACAATTGCCCTACCGCGAGCGTGGACGAAATTTTCGCGGTTTCGTGGAGAATGATTTTCCAGCGAGCATGGGAAAAACTTTCCCGGCCTTGTGATTGATGCTTTCGCAGCCTGCCGTGAAATTATCGCCCGATTTTGCGACTTTATATCAGAAATACATATCCTAGGAGGTCGCTCGCCAATCGATTCATAAAAATGACATCATTTCCAGAATTCTAGAGTTGTATTTTGACGACCTCGCCGTATATTTTCCAGGCGACTCTGCCATTTTTATTCTTGTTTTGCTGATACTTACCTCACTTACCATTCTTTACCTATACTAACCCTGCTTACCTTACTTATCTTTCGTATCTTTCTTACCTCCGTTTGCCGATACTTACCTTACCTTATTCCTATACCTTCAATTCTCGTGATTTACGTATTGTTGTTAGAGATATTAATCTAAAAAATATCGTATACTTATTACTAACTTTTTTTTTCCGTGGAGGAAATCTTCAAGAAAATACTTCACCCTCCTGGGGGGGGGGGCGGGGTTATGTGAGATTTGTACTCACTAAAACCACCATGGTGAGCCTCCTCTCCATCTTATTCAGACGGGTGGCCACGCCTCAAAATGCCGATCATAGCGTCAGCCACAATCAAGGAAGAGACCGAATTATCTGAGGTAAGTAAGAGGTGAGCGTAAGTCTTCGCTCGCAATTTCCTCCCTCGGTGGCGGTCAGTCGCGACGGCTCCCAGGGAATCAGATAGCTTCAGTTTTCTTGGTCGAGATTCGTAGTTTCAGCACCGCGTCGTACGCCATGCCCCACAGAATCGCCCAGAGCACCGACCCCTGCGGGACACCGCAGTGCATTTTACCGGCACGACGTACCGTCCCAGGTACTGCACACTTCTCCCGGACAGATAGTCCCTGATCACAACCGCCAGGTACAACGTGTGTCGGAGATTTTATGTGCCGTTCCTGCCACTAGGGCTTATCGACACGGCCCCCATGGGCGCGGGATTGGGATACGCCCAATCAGCGCAGTGCATGGCCCACCTTACCACGCACCTACCAATTAGCTCGTAGACTGCAAGCCCTACGCGCCAACCTTGGTTTGGCCGGGACCTTTCTAAATCCTTATTGACTCTGCAGGCCAGTGCCCGAGCTGATCCCACGCAGCTCACCCGTGGAGGGTCTCACCGTCCGAAGACGGGGCCCCTAACCCGCGATATGCCCCCTCGAGGCCAACTCAAGCAACCGGCGGGGCGACGAACCGAAGCCCGCCCACCCCAGGACTCGAACCGGTTTCCGAGGTACCAGTGTATGCTGGACCGTACTGGTTATACTCCGCGTAAGGACACCTTACCTCCTGAATGAGGTGCTTGCTCACCTCGGCCTAGGTTCGGCCGACTCAGGCACCGTGGGTTCGTCATACCCATACTGCAATGGGACCAGAAGGCCCACCGCAGCCCCTGCGGGGAACCGCCAGGTACGACGGATCTTGTGGTATTGTAACGCCTCCCCGACGGCGCGTGCAGGACAGGGCATTGAAGGCGTCGGCGATGTCGAGACTCACCGCCAACACCACCCCACCTCGGTGGACGACTGCCTTCGACATGGAACGAACCCTCCTGATGACATCGAGGGTGGATCGACCTCGCCGGAAGCCGTACTGTTTGTCATCCAAATCCGGGCCCACCAATACCCGTTCGAAGAGTTTCCCAGCCTCGCTGAGCAGGCAGATGGGCTGGTACGCCAAGGAAAAGTCGGGGGCTTACCCGGTTTCTGGAACGAAACAACCCTTGTCCTCTTCCTGATTATGGGAAACTTACCTGTCTGCAAGAATCAGTTCAGCTGCTCTCTCGTTCGGTCATCCCTCGCCACGAGTTTCCCGGCCGCCAGCTCCAGTTCCTCCCTGCTGATCTCGAGGTCGTCCGTCCAGGTAGATTGGTCCGTCGGCAGGTCCATCGATGCTTCCTCCCACGTGGTTATCGGCGCCGACGGGAATAGAGTGTCGACGACTCGCCGCACGGAGCCAGGGTCCATGCTCTCGGCCAGCGGAGGAGCCCGGCACCTCAGCTTCTGCAGGACCGTCCGGTGAGGCCGTCCCCAGGGGTTGTTGTCGATCATCCGCAGCAGGTCGTCCCAACTCCGGGCCGTGGCCCTCGCTATGGCTAGCCGGGAGCGACTTGCTGGTCCATCTGTACTCCCTGTGCAGCGTGGCTTCCTCTTCATTTGTTGTTCTTTTTCTGCGACGGGCACGGGTGAATCGGTGGCAGACGATAATTACGCGCTCGCGCAACACTGCGAGCTCCTCGCACAACCAGTACATTGATTTCTTCAGCTTGGCTGCGGCTCGCGGCATAACAATGTCGCACACTGCCGTCATTGCATCGTGGAGCCATTCTGCGCCATCCTGGGGATCGAGATCATCCATCGGGCCGGACGACCACGCCAGAACATGTGCCGCGGCCAATAGGGCGTCCTCGTGGAGGCATCTAGTTGCCATCGCGTTGCTGCTGATATACCAGTAGATGTCCAGCTCTCACGGTGGGGCTCCTGTGCCCGTTGTCCTCTTCTTCCTCTTCCAGCGACGGAGTACTCTATGGTAATGAAGAGGTGGTTGCTCAGAGTCGCACCTCTTCCGCCACCCTCCAGACGGAAAGGCGAAGCACAGGTCCACGATAGACATGCCCGCTGGTCTCACGGATGTGTTGGTATAGCCCCGGTTGTGGAGTCGGAGCTCCAGTCCGTCTTGCCCTGCGCGTTCGTCTTAGGAGAGCCCCACGCTGTTGCGTGGGAACTTATTGCTATCCTATTACTATCTGATTAATAACTCATTCCTAATCTTTTACTAACTTGTTACTAACTTATATATAAGCTATAATTAATTTATATCTAATTAGTAACATTAATGTCGGAACAATGAAAGACGTTGATGGGCCTCGCACAGTGGTGTTTATTAGCCAAAGGGTTTTTAAGAGGTCCTTCTCGTTTCCTCGTCGGCAATGAACTGTCCTCTCGTTTTTTCTGGCCCAACCCCAAACGGTGTTGGGGCGGTCCGTGTGTACATGAGCCATGGGTCACACAACAAGGACGTAACCACCCCTCGCCCCCCACCGAGATCCTCACTGCAGATAGGAACAGCAACGAACAGAAAATCGTTAAATGCGTTCCTACATAACTTATACCAAATTAACGACTAGTTCGAAATTCTATAGCTAATACGTGTCAGGTAAAGAACATTTCGTAAAAACACAGGGATTGTGAGTGGAATGTACATCCGGCAATTTATTTAAAAATTTTTAGTATGAATTATAGCTACACAGGAACATAAATGTTCATAATTATGGAAATTTATATACACGGGATATTGCCACCTATTTTGTAACTTGTAAACGTCCTAATGATTTTTGTTTTATGTAATATTTCGTTTTAGGAAAAAGTCGTGGCTTTTAAGGAATACCCATATTTTTCTGAAACTACGGGTAATAGAGCAATTTCAATTATGAATTCGTGTTTTGAACAGTAAACTCTACAAGAATTACTCAATGGATATTAGAGACTAGAAGGAAATATCAAATTTGTTGCCTAGCGCAATTTTTTCTTAGTTTCGAAATTGGATACAAATATTATATTGGATATCATACATAGTACGTAAGAACATTTTTATGGTGATTAAAATAACCATTCTATAACACATAAAACGAAACCGAACATTTAGTCATAAATTTCATTAAAATTAATGACAGAATGTATTTCTTAGATTATATGACCATATGATATATAAATTCTCTAAATTCCATCAGAAACCAATTTATAATAAACAGATTTGAAGAGTATTAAATATTATACATCAATGTAGGATCCCAGCTAGTATGTCGCTGATTGAATATCGAGTGCATTTCAGAGTAAATAAGTATGAGAGAGGCGCGTACAAAGTCACGGGTTGTAAGAGTGATATCTATGATAGGGACGAGTGCAAGCAATGAGTGAAAGTTTAGAAATGCAGTCTGAGTGTCTAATTGATGGATGTGGCTCACCAAGGTCGAGGGTACTTGGTAAAACGTGGATGACGAAGAAAGCCTGAAAGGTTAAGTGCGGGTGCAAGGGCTCGAGCGTGTGAGTTACGTG
Organism: Lasioglossum baleicum; assembly: GCF_051020765.1. Classification (NCBI taxonomy): domain Eukaryota; kingdom Metazoa; phylum Arthropoda; class Insecta; order Hymenoptera; family Halictidae; genus Lasioglossum; species Lasioglossum baleicum. The sequence goes on from NW_027471480.1 coordinate 19,843, forward strand.
TGAGATTTGGAACGGAAGTGTGGCTGTGCAGCAATAAGACATCCGATTAGAATTCAGTTTAGCTTATATTCTTAGTCCAATACACTTATTTTATATCGCAGTGCCGTGATAATACCCGTAATGTTGGCGTAGAGAAATAAAGTTAAGATTAGTCATTAAATTATTCCTTTTTCTCTTATCACCTCTCTGCTCCTTCATATATAGACTTATAAGGCCGGAGACATGGGACAGAAATAAATATGCAATGACATTTTTAGATTTTATTAATTTTGAGATAATACATTTTATGGAATAAAGTACCGAAGCATTACAAGTATCGTATGAGAATATTGCAGCAGCAGATGCAAAGTGGAATAATACGAATTTAGATAATGAAGGAGTGTATACCAGTCTAGTGATCAAGAATTTGTGAAAAATAGAAATATTGTACTGGATACTAAGACATTGTACACGCCTTAACTGAATGGAAAGGTGAAGAATCTTAACTGAATATTATTAGATAAGACTCGAGTATTCCTATATGACAGAGAAATTGATACGAAATTGTGGGTGGAAGCTAATGTTTTTAGCTTATCTGCAGAATAATGGTCATACAAAGGCTATAGATACAACTGTATATGAAAGGTGAACAGGAAATAGAGCTCACTTATAAATCATGTGTTTATAGAGATAACCGTATCTTTCGAAACAGAAAAATGATAGAGAAATGTCCTGTGCGCATTCGATTTTAGGAAAGTAAGCTGTATGCTAATTTGCCAAAGAATATAACAGATTGAAATTTGTTTTAAACAGTGCAGTTAAATAATTGGAACAGCATAATCATTGTATTGCCTGAGAGTATGGTCTAATTTAATGCTGGAACTACCGAAGCGAACAAATGCATAAACTATTGCAAGTACATAGTTGCTTTTGTTAAAAATTAGTATAGATTTCAATCAGGTAGGAAGGGAATTATACATACCTATTTGTTTTATGCATTTAACCACTTTGGTAATTCTAGGTAAATTAATTTCTATTTAATTAATTAATAATTGATTAACTATTGCTGAGAGAGTGTAAATTGCTACATTAAATGCTACAGATTTTTCATTAATTACTATCTTTTATGCAATTATCTGTCTTGTTTATCTTAATGAAGATATTAAGCTGTACCAAGGGGTTGGTTTAGGTGCGCACTGAGTTTATTATTTAAACAACAGAATATATTCAGATTTATACTTATATTTATGTAGCGTTACTTTGAAGGTGACAGAAAATAAATTTGGTACACAGAAACTGACCTTTGCTTTTTTATGCTAAATTTATATTTTTTATTATGAAACTTCTATGTTCTTAAACAATGTGGCAAACAATTTCTGTACAATTAAGTTATTACTTTACGGTGTATTCTAAAAATATACTTCAAAGTAGAAATAAGAGACTTTGCTATATAAATATATATTTGTAGAATAAAAAGGTGATTTTACCATATAATCTCATTCGTCACTTCACTAGAATTATATTACTTCAGGACAATGTTCGTACCTTTGGAGGAATTTAAACTATAAATAGTAGTATAGTATTTCTTTATTTTCAGTATCCATAATCGAACATCTAGTTTACATTTGAAATATTTTCCTGTTGTTCTGGTCAATTCCACGACAAACAATTACATTCCTCAGATAATTGATCCTTAGTCATTTCTTACACTTCAACTGCAGTATTATGAAACGAAAATCACGCGATAGGTGAAATACTTTAACGAAAAAAAGGTATCATCAGTATCTATATAGTCAATCTCTCTCTCTCTCCCTCTCTCTCTCTCTCTCTCTCTCTCTCTATATATATATATATATATATATATATATATATATATATATATATATCTATATCTATATTTATATATCTATATATTACGTAATTAGTTATGACTTCGATATGCTTCCTATTTTGTATTTAAGTTTGTGCAGGTCATTAATATATCGCAAGGCCCACATAATAGTTATTTTGACGCCAACGATTGTATTTGAGAATCACATATAAACGGTACGATGGCTCGCCTTCGTATAGGTAACTTATCGTGAAAATTTAGTGATATGGAACTTATTATAACGAAGCCAGAGTTAATGTAACATTGTAAGTAAATACTTCATTAAATCATAGGCAAGTGGTTTGTTGCTAAGTAATCTAATACTTAATTAATATTTGATTCGCCAATCGTAAGTATATTCATTAGAAGGTTTAAATTTGAATTGGAAATTGAATTAACTCACATTTTACTCTATTTCGGTCATGAATATTTCGCAATGTCGTCATAATTTGCATTTATACGATCATATTTATTATATCTATGGAGAAACTTTTCATATGTGAAGGTAGAGTCCGCATCTCTTCACCAATCGAAATATAAGCGGACACGTTAGTAATATTTTATCCTTCTCTTTCTTTTTTTGTTATCCCATAGTGTCCTTTTTCCTAAATAATAGTTACCGGTATTAAAGTCAGCGCTTGCCTTGATAGGATCCAGTGGTGCTCCAAAAGCAAAGAGTGTAAGTATGATTCTACATTTTAAATCGATTAACTTTAGCCTCATTAACTTTATTTAATGACTATTAAACATGACAAAAAAAAAAAATAAAAAAAGAAAATAGAAAGTTTAATAGATTTCAAAATTCTGAAAGACTTCTCGACAGTAATTGCAGCAACCTTCGATGTATCATAGCTGAGTTGCATGCACTTTGGTTCCTCTGGTCACAGAAGCATGTCGTAGTACGAAAGGTCTGAATCTACACGGATGATTGGTTGTAACATGTTGAATTTTTGCTCAGCATAGTGACCAAGTGTATTTGTAATATCCGTGAATAATAACATAGTGTATATAAATGTAAATAATAACAAAATGTGAACATCATTTATTAATTCAGAATAGGTCTTCTGGCACATCAACTGTGATAATAAGAGCGGAATAGTTAGTTCACAGTATATTACCATATGCAGTACTGGTCACAAAAAGGGTACGGTATTGTTAAGTAGTTTACAGTAAAATAAGCATTGAAACAAAAATTTGAATATATTATAATTTTATAAATTGGAAAAAGTCATTATAGATTAAATGAAAAAGTACAACGTGAAACAATGTTATTCCGATTATATATACGCTATTCATGTTCCTAGTTCAGGATATTCAAATTTAATCCCTTCCGTGTTCATTACCAGGATCTCACGCACGTGCCTCAGAGCTACTTGGATGGGTGAAATGCAATGGGCATGATGACCATAGCTCACAAGCCAATAATTTTCTGACGGCTGAAGATGAGTTAGTGCATCGTGCACGTCACATTTTCCACATATGTGAGTAGTTAGGCTGCGAAATAACTTGATTACTTAATTGCGTGATTACTTCAATTAGAAGTTATTGAAAAATTTGGTATGAATATCATTAAAATTCTTTTTAAATGAAACTTTTCTTTCAGCCGTTATTCTTAGAATGATTTGTTTAATCTATCTGCTAATCCAGTACATAAGTTTGTTTCAGATTTCTTGATTTATACAATTTATGAATTGCTATATTTGATACCATTTCAAATATTCGAGCTAATATCAGTAAAAGAGAGGATCAAAAATTGAATAGTGTACATGAAAGGAAATTGTCAAAAAAATAATTATATGTGAGTCTTATTTATTTATTTATAATTTTGTCATATTAATTATTATAGTTATTTATATTCCGGACAATTTTACCAATTTTTGGTATTTTGATATGTTTCCTAAAATACGATACATACGAACCGTATGTAATCCGAATATCGTTTTTCCATTACCTTCAATTTTTGCGTATGTACAGTTCTGAAAGTAATCTTTAATCCTTCATGGAGGTAGGATGTATTATTCAATATTTCTGATATGTAGACTCTATAACTTCCCTCCCAGGTTTTGTGTACACATGTTATGATGTGTAAAAAGTAATTCATATTCTTATCAATACTGCATGAAGAGCATCTGATGTACACCAAATAAGAAATAGAAGCAACTAACGAGTAATATCCTTGCATAGAATTCCGATATATCAGCAATAGTCATGCTTCAAGTCTCAGAATTGCTTTTCATGTACAACAGTCCCTGCAGGACATCAATTATGTTCCAAATAATATAGAAAATAGAAGTAAGTAACGAGTAGTGCGGTCATTTGTTTAAAGATAGTCAACCTTTAAGTAGCGTAAGTAATCTATAACTGTAAGAAAATACTATTCACCATCATAAGTTTCAGATGAAATGGGTCCAGATATGTCGGTAGGTAACAGTTTCACAACAAACAAAAACTGAGGATTTCCAATGATTTTTTTCCATATACATATAGTAAGAAGTTATGAACGATACAAAGGTAATTAGAAGGATAGATAATTCATACAATACACTTACCTGTGAGTCGTATGATTAAGTGTGCATATATATTATTTATCAAATTTTATTAACTAATTGTTAGCATAAACAATTAATTATTTCGGGTTTTTAAGTCTAATCATTGAAGATATTACAATAAGAACGGTTTATAATTATTGCTAATAAGAAACGGTCAAATGGGAAGTAATTTCAAAGTGTCTGCCATTAAAAAGAAAGGAAGTCACTGTAAGTAAAGTGTAAGTGTAAGTAAGAACGAAGAAAGTTAGAAATCGATGTGTGAAACCGAAGACACAGGACATGCCTAAAAGAGCATTCTAGAAAAGTGAATATTCATCGTGAGTAAATGACAGTTATAAAACGCGGAATACATTGTTTAAACTCTAATCCGCGTATCATTGTGTTGTACGCAGTGAACTATTTTATGTTACCGTAATTCGTGCTTTTTGTTTAAAGTATTCAAACTTGAAAACA
>NW_027471481.1:0-24655 GCF_051020765.1 Lasioglossum baleicum
TCCTTTTCCCCGTCTTCCTTTTTTCTCGCGGTAATTTAAACATGCGCAGGTAGTTAATTTTTCCCGCATTAATTCGCCGGCGAGTATTTCCGCGAAGGTAAAGAGCCGGGGTGTAATTACTCGTTCGACGGTCGAATATGGGCCATCCGTTCGAATGAGAGGGAAATACAGGTTTTATAGTGGAGAGACAGAGAGAGAGAGAACGGATACAAATATCGCGGTTGTCCACGGTGTAGGAACGAATGCGCGATCAATGTCAGCCCGGTAACGAACTTAACGAGTAAAACGCGGGGATGAAAGCTCAGCCACGAGGGACTCGGTTGTCGCGGAAGGAAACAAGGAAGAAAGTTAAAGAGAGAAAGAGAGAGAGAGACGAAGGCAAAGAGCTGTGACTGAGATACAAAAAGCGGCAGGCAAGAATTATAAAGGGCTGGGCGTAAAAAGGCGGGAGGAGGGCGGGGCACGGCGGCGGGATGTGGAAAATGCATATTTTTATTCCGCGGAGAATTTACAATTCAAGTACAAAAGATACAATAGACCGTGATATTACTTTTTTCCGGTGAAGAAAGTTAGACCCGCTGAATGATCGTACAAAGAGCAGGCTGTGCACCGGCGCAGCTACAATGGAACGTTCGCGTAGAACCTAACAATTCCACTCTCTCTCTCTCTCTCTTTCTCTCTCTCTCTCTCTCTCTTTTTTTCCCCCGATCCAAATTGTGTCAACGTTCCGCGCAAAGTCCTTGATAATTTACACGCAATTTAAGTTACAATTGGTATCAATTTATTTCGCCCACGTTCCAACGTTCACAGCAATTACGCCGGTTTAAAAGTGAAAAAAGGAACCGTGGAATAAACGGTTTAACTTACAACCCGGGAGCACGCAGCGCGGGGGAAAAACTACATTTTCACGGAGAACGCTTTGTTCGCGGCTAGGCGAAATTTAAATAACCGCGTCGGCTATAGAGACGGGAAATTAGAAATTAAAAGGCTAACGCCGAAAGAGCGCCGCGGTTACGTCGTGTACAGAGCAATTCCGCAGTAGCGGTGTAATTGTCGGCGATAGAACGAGCGATCGTGCCGGCAGATTCCCAGACAGCCTCCGCGGTTATCACCGGAGGTTACGATGAGCTGTCGTAGATACGCGCGTTATCATCTCCCAGCTATCAATAATAGAACGGCCGTCTTGCACATTCGCGTCATCGGCCTGACGAAATGGGCAATCCTGCCCGCATAAACCTCCAGATTATCGCCGTGGTTTTCCCCTTTTCCAATGGAACGTTCTACCAACCATTCGACACCTCTAACTCAACTGTAGTTCCACCTCTGGTAATCGCACTTGGTACCAATTTTATTTCGTGACCGTCTTCCGCATCAATTTGACAGTCTTCTCAATTTTTTTTCATAGAAATAACACGTTTGAACTGTGCTAATCAAAACCTTTACTTGCTTGGTATAAAATGAAGACGTTCCTCGCTGCTTTAATTCGAAAACGGCGAGTCTAAATATTCGCCTTGATGTCTCTAATTTCACGACTGAGTAAATCGTCATCAATATCGCGCCGCTCGAGCGAGCAGCGAATCTTTCGTCTGGTTATTTAACGGAACCCGCTTTGCAGGTATTTAATCATCCCTGTGTGTACGTATTTAGCTGCACTCGCTACGTCTTTCCGGGCTTAACGACGTCGAATTGGCGGTTTACGAGGCTGCCATTGCAATTCGGTGAATTTTCCTCGCGTCAAACGGGAATTTCGGCAAAGCGGCCGTAACGGGCCGCACGGATCGGGCACGGGCTGAAACGCAGTTTAACGTCGCGGTGCATCGCACTGGCAGCAGAGTGGGTTGCAACAATCCCGGAAGTTGGCTGCCACCACGGCCACGGCGCGAAGGGTCCAACTGGGTTCTGCCACGTCGTTACCCTGGCCCGACGTGGACGCAGCTCGTGTGTCTATCGATCGAAAGAGCGAGAATGCCACTCCGTCCGACGAGATTCTTATCGTTATCCTTGGCCACCGCCCGCGGAGAAAGGAATATCACTCGTCGGCGCGTGTTCGAAGGGATCCCGATATCGGGCCACGATCCTTAAACAACTCACCGTGAGCTGCGAGTGTCCAGCGCGGTCACGGAGGGGCTGCTTCCCTGCTACGGAAGCGTCTGCGGCCCGCGCCATCCCTTTCTCTCGCCCTCTCCCACCCTCTCGCCGACTTCTTCCTTTCCTCATCCGCATCCGAGCTGATCAGCGACAACTGATAGCCGCGCCTCACGAAAGGGGTTTTAATTCCAAGCTGACTCAGCCGCACGCATTTGCCCGGAAAGCAATAAAGTTAAGTGTAAACAGCAGTCTCTGCGAGAGACGACCCTCGGCCGGATGGGGTTACGCCTTTCTCTCGTGTCTTCTTCGTCGTCGCTCGTCTCCCGTCCGTTCCTCGGTGTCGTGTGACACGCGTGTCTGGGGTGTTCATGCGTTAATCGTGACTAACGCGAGGGTTCCTCGGATTTACAGATACCGAGCGAGCACGCGGCAGACGGCTCTTCGAGCGGGCGATTTCTTCGCGGCGAAATACGCCGGCCGCGATTCGTTCCTCGATACGACGCCCCGTCCGTCGTCGGGACGCGTCCACGTAGCGGCGCGGCGTCCCTATTCTATGGAAATATCCTCGGATCTCGTCGTGAAATCCAATTTCTTACCCCGTTCCTCTAATTTCCTCCGAGCAACGTTTCCATCCCGTCGCGCTGTATCCGATTTGTTCCTCGGCGATTTCGTTGCAGCAAGATTCGAGAGGAATATTTTGGACACCGAATCCATCCGTGCGCGTTAATAAAATACACGGCGCGAAGACGTGTAAGCTCGGCGGTCCCGGCTGATCCCGCTTTGTTAGATTCTATTCGATATTTTCGAGACTGTGACACGCATGTTAAAGCGGCGGCGGAGCCACCCCCGAAACGGTGGATCGCTTTCAGTGGCAATAACGGACGAAGAAAAACGCGGAACATGCGAGACACATAAATATGGCCCCTGTTCGGTGGCATTAGGAGCTTATCGTTATTCCGCACACGTGGGCCGTTCGTCGCAGCCCACAGGCACTAACTACTTGCGTTACGAGTCGACCAAGAACCACCCCCCCGTAGATAAACAACAAGGGGGAACGACCACTACCACCATCCTCGCCCTTCCACGCAGCCTACCTCTCGATAGCTATAAGCATTTAATTTGCATAGAAACGCGACTAACTTTGGCTATTAAACGTTCTGCGCCTTGAGGCTCACGCCAGCTTTCAATTACTCCAACGGCAAATCCTCGAATTCACCCTTCACCCTTATTGCTAATCCACGGAGGATTGTTACCGGCTGGACATTCTACGACACGCCGAATCTTGTCGCGTCGAGCTTCTCCCTCTTCTTTCGCCATTCTCCGCTGTTAATGCGAGAAAAGATATTTTAGAAACCCCACGCGTAGGGAAGAATCGGTGTTTCTTTAAAATATCACGTTCTCGTTTTAAATAAAATTAATAGGATTAACCCTTCTCCGTTTAATACGGATTTGTTACAAGCCGGATAAAGAAACGTAATTCACAAAAATAACGTATTCGAGGTAAAATTGTAGATGTCGCGTTATAATTACGTGGATAGAACGGAGAGTGTTTCGAAATGGTATGTAAACTCGGAAACTTGATTTCGATTGTTTCCTCGGCATTCGCCACTGTGTCTTGACATATGCTAATACAAACACCGAATTGCAGTGGTCAGTTTGACGGGGATACAGACGCTGTTCGAATCGCTTTGGATCGTATCGGAACGTTGGAATTTACCTCTAGCTACGAAGAGTCTGTGAGATTTCGATCGATCGCAAACGCACCTGTCCCGAGTCACCCACCGTTCTCGAAGCCTCGAACGTTAAGTCTGCGAAATCGTGGATCTTACCACTGCTTACCCCAAGATCGCGAGACCTTGTCCGGTAAACCCTCGAGTCTCGGCCTAAACACGCGGGATTTCGACCACTAAGACCACGAGTGCGTGGAACCTGTCCCGAATAACCCGAAAAATCGAAATCCTTGGCCACACAGGCCGCGTAGTCCAGGGTTCGAGAAGTAGGATTCCTCGAGATTAGTTTACGGTTATAGCATCGTCGCCGAAATCTCTCGATTGCTAGGTCTCGTATAAATTATTATAAACTATAGTATTCATGGTTAATCGTGTACGATCAAATACGCCGAATGGAAAGTTTCCAAGTGTCAGGTACTTGACTTGCCAGAGTACATACAGTTTTAAGCAAGATCTCGTTGGTCTTGCTCCATGGAGTTTGTTTTCACTTAGACCCGAAAGTTGGAGACCACGGCTGGGCTGGCTGCGTTCTATGGCACCTCGATGAGTAAGATCCATACGATCTCGAGATCTTGGTGGACTCAGACGGAGCTGTGATCTTAATACGAGGATAGAGTCTAGGGATCCTGTTGATCCTGGAATCCACGGTCTCCGAAGGCTAACTGATTTGTGCTTTCGAGTTTCCGTCTACTTGCACCGTCTACATGATATCTCGTCCATTGCCGAGCTCTTTAATCACGTATCAAATGTCCAGCTCGTTAGACCATCACTGTCGTGGCTCGCGCTATTTCCGAATTCGCATTTCGAGTTGGCGGATCTCTTCTCGTCTTACGCGTTATTCGCGAGGTCTAATTCGGTTGTTTAGCAGGGGAAACATATATAATAAATCGCGAGTTTAATTTTATACTAACACGCGATATGGGAGCTTCGGTTGCTCTTGCCGATATAGTCACGGTTTTCTCTCAGCCACCGGCAAGATGTTTATTCGCCATAAGTAGCGGCTTCTTGCAGTTTCAGCCTTGCCAACCTTCGCTATTGTGAATAGGTACCGTGATGGCTCTTTTCACCAACTACTTTCCATCATCTGTTATCACTCGGAGCATCTGTGGCCTCATTTGCAACCATGTATGGGCTGTTCCGCCCAGTTCTCTCCCCCGTCTTGCTTCTTCTCTTCTTATTCGTTTCTTCGGCTTCCTCGACTTTTCGCTTTTTTAATCTCACTGGCTTTTCACCCGGCGGAAACTTTCTCTTCTCCGACTTTCCTTCTCCTGAATCAACTCTTTTCATAGCATACCTATTCGTTTTTATTCTGCCACACTTCCAATACGGAATCGTTCTCTACCGCCGAATTACCATCTACGATACAAATCCCCATTGTCAACCCTCTGGGTAACACAAATCCCGTGTTAATTGGCGAGCTAGGATCGCGCACGCGCAACCGAACGTACAGCGATCTGCTTTTAACCATAACGCAGCACATGGTTCATCTCGCGGCGAACTCCCCTTGCATTATGTAACGTACGTGAACGTAACGTCGTAACGGAAATGTGTCACTAATGCAGGTTTGCCAGGTATTTGATCTCTCGAGTCGACGCGGCGTATCCGCGTCGAGAGCAGAGCCGAGTATCGCTCGCAGCGCGCGACATCAAAGCTTATTGCCGGAATGGGCGTCTTGAAAAGGGTCGGCGATGGAGCACGACTCGCGAACTACCGTTGCTCCGCGTCGTCGTCGAACGTCTTTCCGCCTAAGCAGTCGTTCTGAAAGCAGCAGATTCCACGGTCGAATTGAAAGGACGCTGTCTGGAGGAAACAGCGGCCGTAGTCGGCCTGGGACGGGAAAAAAGGATGGCGATTTACACGTGCAATTTTCCAAGGAACGCACGTGCGCGGCGTTACGACGACGAAAGTGCTCGGTATTCGCGGCGTAATCGGCACGGCCCGGCGCAATTGCCGTCCTCCTAGCTTTTCCTCGCGTTCGCGAACACCGCGGAGACATAAAGAGCGCTCATTACCGTTATTACGGGACGATAACGTTGCATTAATTCTCGCGGAATGATCGGCAATATCGGCGCGATAACGAGAGAGAAGCCGGCCGCGGGCTGGCAGCCGTGGATTCGAGAAAGTTGCCGGGCCAAATGGATTCCGCTTCGAGGCCGGGAGAAGAGGGCGTTGACGCTCGACGCGGAAATGACACACGCGTTGCCAGAATTTCGCGCGGATTTTCGGTCCGGAGTCACGCCGCGAGAGAGCTCTGAAGGAACGCCGGGGCTGCTTTTAATTGCGTTTACGAGCCTGCGTTGCTACTTGTCCCTCGTTAATTAAATTACGTTTATGTCTCACCTCGTTCGAGAATCCGAAGAAAATATGCATATACACGAGGGTCGGATAATTGGCGGCTTTCAGCTTTGATTCGGCGGAACGTGCCGGATGTCGTTTAACCCCCAAATGGATGGCCATTTCGCCATGTGGGCCATTTTGATTCACACGCTAAACTTCGTCGTACGTGGCTCCAGATACCGGCTTGCCCTGCAATTTCCCTCGTCGCTCCACGAAAAATCCTGTTTTCATCCAGGCCGTACTCTCGGCTTTTAATTACATCGCGATTCGACCAGCCGAATTTAAACTCGTGCACGCTTTGTAATTTTTCGTTCTTTTTATATTTTGCCACAAAGACGAGAGATCAATTGGAAGCGTTTGAAAATTTACTTCCATAAAAAGTGTAAATTTTTGTTACTTTTGTAAATTCATATTTCAACCCCAAGTGTTTCGGTCACTTTTACGAAACATCAAACCCTTTTTACTAAATTCAGATTCTGAAACGAAACGTGGTCCTTCAGAAAAATCGTTCGCGAACTTGGTTCGCGACTTCTCGTTCCTTCCCGATCGCTCAAAGACACGTTTCGATAGGGAAACCATTACTCGCTTATAAAATGGCAACCCGAAACGCTCCTAATCCCGAAGCGTGGAGGCATAACGCGGTATTCCGGGTCCTGCCGATACGTCTTAGCTCCCCAGCCATACGTTAAGCATTGTCACAGTGCGCGGAGGAACATACCGAAAGCGGGGCAACTTGGAGATATTCCGGACAGGCCTCGATAACTTTTACGCACCCTCGGTGGTTTATAGACGCGTACCGGCAGAAATGGTTTTACATATATCACGCGAGCGAAATTCGATAAGGGGTGGAACGCGTGGGACCGATCGCGTGGGGTGGAAAAGTTGTGTCGTGGCCGGGCCGGTGGTTAGGGCCGGCTTGGAACTTTTTCAGGCCTGGGAGCTTAGTCGATTAACGGAAAGAGCCCCGGTGTACGTGGTTCCTCATGGCCGACGAGGGTGAGACGACGTCGGACGACGCGACTCGGAACTCCGACGAACATGAAAATTGTACGTAGCCACAAGCACCACGACCACCTTCTTCCGACGCCTTCTCTGTCCGCGCCATCCACCTCACGTGCAGACCGCGATGTCCCCGGTCTTTGCAGGGCCTGGCTGGAACCGAGGTTTCCTTTAAATATTCATTCCGTGTAGCGGCTCTGCCCTGCCCACTTTAATGTTCTCCCGTTATCCCAGACACTGTTCTGCTTTTTGCATATGAGCGTCGAGCCGCGTGTCTTTTCTCTTTCCTCTTCTTTTTTTCCTTTTCTCTCCCCGCTTCTGCGACCGGCGCCGGAAGGAGCAGGAAAGGAGAAACGCCGGCGCGCGGGGCCAAGCACTCGCAGACGCGAATATCCCCAAGGTACAGATTTAATATTTATTCCTGCGAGAGGACGCGCGGCCAGTCGGCGTCCTGCGAAACTTCTGCTCGCCGTTATATCCCGGAGACACCCGACTTTCCGTCGCGTCGCGTCCTTCGAGCTTTACGCTTTACCCTCGCGCGCGCCCACTCGCTTGTCTTCTTCGCTGTTCGTAAGCAAGACGCGCGAAGGAGGTCGAAAATGACGAGAAACGGAAGCACATGGCGCAGTACATGGAAAGTAATTAAGGGAAATAAGCGAAAGCGAAACAATAGATCGCGAAGCGTGAAAAATAAATCTTGCTCGCGGCGGTAAACGCAGCGGTACATAGAAAGCAATTACAGCGAAGCCACACACACGCATGCGGAAACAATCGATCCAAAAACAAAAAACACTGGCGTAACGGCCATGTGAGAATTCGATTTTAAAGTCCGCAACTTTGTTCGACGAGAAACCTAAATTCCCCGTGTCAAGGCTTTCTGTATGTTGTAGCGCAGTGGGTCATTGAACCGACCTAAAAATTCAGATTTAAAAATTCTCATAAGTAAAGAATTTATCTGTAGAAAGTGCCATTAGTAGGAATCTAGAAGTTTTATCTATTTTTACTACGACTCTCCCTTTCTCGTCGTTACGAAATTACTCTTAAAAGATCAGAGATCGGATTCTGGCCGCGCGAAACTCGATACAGTTTAGGTAAATACGCGGACACTTCCATTAAAATCGGGATTTTTGAGTCAGAGTACTCTCTCGGTGTATGTAGAGCTTTGAGATACTTTGTCCAGCCATTGTACATAATATCAAACTCGGCCTGTCCATTAATAAACAACCATCTCCCGTTTCAAGGTTCGACACTCGCCATTTCGGTATGTATATCAAACCGTCTCTCCGAAACAACGGCAGGGGTTCATTTTCCCCCAGAGTGGCCAAGTTCAATTTGCGCGCAGTACATTTCACGGCGCGCGAGATCTCGCTGAGGGAGAGGGAGAGAGAGAGGAGAGGGATATTTCGCCGGCTGCAATTCCTTCGCATCCGCTGCACGACATCCCGTCGATACTTTATTCCTCTTCCCACGTACCTCGGCCGACCGTCCCAGTCACGAACGACCAGCCCGCTTTTGGCAATCTACATTTTTCCCTCGCTCCGCCAAGCATCTCGTCGGAGACTTTGATTTCGCTGCTATCGAATCGATGCTATCGCGTGCGCCGGTCATCGCGCGATCGCGCACGTGTGCCTACACTCGCATCCTAGTTTCCCCGATGGCACAGAGCATCCCTACACACACGTAGACACACACACACACGTGCAGCTGGTAATCGCAGCACGGTCTCAGGTGCAGCGTGACCGACCCATTGACACGTAGGCGTCGTTAAAGAGAAAAGGCAATCGCGTTCCAAAGACGCCGTTATTTCGGCACACCGGTAACACCGGTGATCGTCGGCTCTTGGTCGGTGACACCGCTTCCGCTTTCATTGCCTCCTGTTTCAGCCGAACCGGCGTCGGGGCGCGACGCTAGGTCCGCGTACGTCGCCGAGTCGCGGCGGCTACTCGTGGTTCGAACCACCTTCCGTAATGTTGCAATCAACCGTACGTTGACCGTGGCAGTAAAAGTAACTGCTCCCGTGCTGTAAAGCTTACCGATTGCTTGTACTACAGCTCCGACAGCCGCCCACCGCCGCCGCCATTGGCTAGAAAACGGGAACCCTCGTGGTAAATCTTCGTCGGTGATCACGTATCCGCGCACGATCGCGATAAAAGCTGGATTAAAGGTCCTTAGAGTCGGCCGAGTATTTTAGAGCCGTAAGGAGGGACCGAGCACGACCTCTGCGCGCTCAGCCCGGCATCGGATAAACCCATGGAAAAACGCGGCAATCCGATCTCCGTCGTCGTCTTCTCGCCGGTGAAATTATTAATTAGTCGCGCACGTGCGTCTGGCACGCGAGAGATTTATAGGGGATGATTTTCACGGCCGGGGGTGTAATTAATCGCCGAACGCGGCCGCGTTCTCGAAGAAAGCGGTCGACGGGAGAGGTTTGTCCGACAGCGTACGCAAACTAGGAAACGCGCGCGAGCGTTCTCGTTTTCATGGAATTACGGATCGGAATAATGGATTTTTCTGCGGTCGGCGCAGAAACGGCCGACTCGCGTGACCCGCGCGTTTTCGCGTTACACGCGTCGCGCGGAGCTTGTTGCGGGTTAGCCCGAAACGAAGATACACGCGGATTTCATATCCGGATTACGCGCGATGTAATTGTAGAAGGATTTAATTCTGGAAATTAATTTAAACGTTACCGCGGTAATTGGCCTGGGTTTTTCGATAGGTAATATCCAGAGAAAATGAATTCGTTTCGGGAAATTACGCGTTGCCCGTTTAAGCCGTGAACGAGCGGGTGGGAATTAAAACACGATCGGCGCTAAATTTCCAAACGACTTGCCCGCTATTCGCCGGAAATTTCCCGGCTCGTTTAAGACACGACTCGCGTCAGTGATTATCCGACGAATGGTATGTTTAAAAGTGTTTTCGTTTTCGCCGGGATGGCATGAAAAATTCATACCGCGTTGCAACAAAGGGAATATTTATGAGCAACTTGGCGTATCAACTGCTCATAAGTACTTTTATTACGAACTGTATATAAATCGAGCGTGGCTCGCACGGTATATTATTGTTTTACCGGTCGTGTGTACAGGTGTGGGTGCATACAGTCACCGGCATCATGGTCTCCAGGGACTAAAGGCCCTTATCCGCACTGCAGGCAATGCACCGAGCTGCAATCCCGTCGATTCAGCTTCTCGCTTCTTTCCTTCCATCCTCTTTCTTCCCTGTCTAAGCTTCCAGACTCTACTTCTTCTCTGGTATAACTCGTAATAAAATATACATCGCGTACCGATCTTGAGACAAACGACGAACCGCGAAGAACCAAGTTCCGCTTGTCGTCTGGTTGTTTTTCGAACGACTCGAAGAAGAACGATCGGTTACCGATCTCTATTCTCCAATCCCGCGAGGCAAAAAGTAGCCTGGTTCTTTCCCGACGTGTCGGATCCTCCGAACCGAGGTAGCTTTAATGGAGCAATCTCGCGAGAAGTTGGCGGATTAATTGGCCTAACCGATGAGCATCGATCCGATTCTTCTACGCTCCGCGTAATCGCGGGCTATCGTGCCACCCTCTCCTCGCCGTTTCCACCCTCGCGTAATCTTTCACCGACAACCATATTTCTTCTTTCAGCCGTTTCTTCCCCCCTGTCGCGATTCTGCCTTTTAATTCGATTACAGGCGGACCCGTGAACATACACGACCGAGGTAAACTGTTACAGACTGGCCTAATCGCTCGGCGCGATCGCTGTTTCGTATCCGCGGTCGGCTCCTATGGCTGTCGCTCGTTTCGCCGGGGTTTATCGCCACACCTCGAATCCCGTGCACTCGGTTTTTACACCCCGAACCGTTTCGCCTTATCCCCGTGATCGTCGCAGCCCGGGTAACGCGTGTCGGCCGATTTTTTCCCACCCCCGGCCGATTCCGCGGCAATCCCGATCCCGCCGCTGGCTTTTTCTTGTTTACGCGGGTAAACGGGAACCGCGGGTTATGAAAATGCGACGGCCGACGGGGCGGATTGCCGAAATTTCGTTTGCAAAGTAACAAGTTTGGCGAATAGAGGTACCCACTGTTTCAGTCACTAGCCCGCGCAGCCGGCAGCGATCAATACAACCCCAAACCTCGGTTCGCGTATTTCCGAACCCAGTTTACCAACCGGTCGACGAAAACGCCCGAAATTCTATCGTGCAATTGCAATTTCGGGAATCCGAGGAACGCGCGTTAGGCAGCGTTGCCCGGTTGTTTATCGCGATATATTTCTTCGATCCCGTAATTTATCCGCCGTTTCCCGTTCGACCACGCGAAATTCTAACACGTTGCGTGCGCTTCGCGGTCCGTGTCGATTATCTTATTTGCCGAACGGCCCTTTTTCCCTCTTTCATCCCGACCGCGCGCCGATTCCGGCACGTCCATTGTCCCCGGCGGGACATCCAGCCGAATATCGAGTAATTTATGCAAACGGATTCGATTATCCTCGTAATTTCCAGCCGTGTTAAATATCTAAATACACCGAGCTCGATCTTCTTGCGAAATTAATCGCGAATATTCGAGCGATCGTTTTACGTCGAATTTTCGCCATTCGGCCCACTTCGCGTCTAGAATTAAACTTTCCTCTCGTCCATACACCGTAAGACCCGAGTAACCGATCACTCTGTATCTCGTTTCATAGCATTATGTCGTAAAGGTATAGAGTAATATCGAAACGACGGAAGAATTGTTAATCTCGATTTTTAAATCATTTTCATTTCGATTTTTAAATTCATTTTCAGATTCGGACAGAGAGATATTCGAGAACGGGAAGTTGGAACGCTTGTAATTTTCACTCGGCTGTTTCCTCGGTGGGCATAATTTGTCACGGTTAACTCGCAAGTATTCCAGCGTGGTGACGCAAAGTAAATGATCGAACGGGAAACTCGAAGGACGAGAATGGCCGCGAGCGATGCACGCGGAAGCCAGGGTTGCCGAGGGTGGAAAGCCCGTGGTCGGACGATACTGTCGGCGGACTTCTTTTCCTACGGCGATTACAGCCGGCCTGGCCGTAGTTCAAACGTGCGTGCAATTAAGTCGTAGAGACGCGAGCCTCTAAATTAACTTATTAAACGCGAGTGTGCGGGAGAACACGGACGCTTAACGCGCCTACGAGGCCGTAAATAACATTCAGGGCCGCATTTTCTGCCCGTATATCAGCGCAGGACGAGCCGCCGTGCAAGGAGGCACATGTAAACCAGCAAGACGTACGCTGTGTCCTGCGAGCGAAGATTGTGCTTTATCGCGTCCAGCGTTTCGGTGCAATTTCATTTTCCAAAGGAGCAAAATTCCGCTTCGAAATTCAAACCGCTCCGTCGATAGTCTCGAGTTTCTCGAGTAAAACCGTGGCACGATTGTTGGAAGTAAACATCCCGAGGCGTGTAATTAGTCAATAAATAATAATTACTACTATTTACAAAACGGAGATGGATTATAACTCGAAACAGTCTACTTAATTCCTTTTATTTATTTATTTATTTATTCGAGAGTTGATTCTCCTTTGTTCCGACATAATTTCTTTAGATATGGGTTAGTACGGAATTTTGATTTGCAAAAGACTGATTTACGTAAATCGTTGTTTTACTTATACTTGCGAATGGGAATTTTAGATCTACTAAAGAAAACATACACTCATCCAATCGATATATTAAATAATTTTTCAGCCGACCCAATATCTCTCAAATTAAATTTCGAGAGAAATTAATTTAATTCCATCCCACTGGATAGAGAAGGATGCTTTGCGTCTGTTCTTTCGCGAAACGCTTCGGTTAATGTGATAATTAGAAAGTATGTTTGAACACGCGTATTTCATATTTGCATTCTTTATGGAATCGTTGATTCAGCGAAGCACCGTGGTACGAGTAGGTAGTTACGTTTCAACTAGGCGAAGTTTTGCTTTGATCTTCCTTAGGGTAATTACGTTTAGAATCTTACTTACGTTCCTCTGCATTCGCCGCTTCATAAACCGTTTACAGAAGTCCGGTTTATTTTATCCCTGCATAAATCGTATCAGCCCGAGTTTATCGCGTTAATCTCTTAAACTAGCGTGATCAAAGCTAACATAGATTCGCCATAAATTTATCAAGTTTGTCGTGCACGTCGTAAACGTTAAAACGTATACGCGAATGTGTCTGCAGGATTTGCCCTTTCCCAAAGAAGATTAATCCTCCGCAAGTCCTATCCACGTGAAATCCACGTTAAATCAATCTACTTTTTCCAATTATTTATTTCTACCCAATCGCAAGAGAAAAATATAGATATGAAGCATCAGTTTTCGATATATCTATTTCTCAAGGACCAAATTCTTCAACAAAAATTCTTATCCCTTTGTACTCGACGATCTTTTCGTTACAGAAAAATAATAATTCGAAGACTTCTTTCCATAAAGTCGTCGACACTTTTAGAACGGTAAATAAGAAATCGTATAGAAATTAAAACACAGAATTATTTTATTTCGATATTTCACGCATCCTTGGGTAATATTAAATTTGATATATTAATTAATATCGATCTGTAGAAATTGATTAAATGGCGACTGAGGCTCGCCTCTCGAGTGCAAAGGGTTATCGGTTTAATAAGCGATCGTGATGTCGTACAACATAGCGATTGCAAGTGCGAAAAAAAGTTGCAATATTATTTGAAACTCGGAGCGATAGGGTGACTATGGTAATACGCACCAGCGAGTTTCTCTCATTACTATGAAACAATCGTGCGGGTTTCTATTAAAAAAATCGAAATGTCGCGGTATTTTCGGAAAAATAGGAACGATAGTAACAAATTGATTATTCCATCGCCTGTCCCAATTCCCGCCGTGCGCAGATTTGATTTCAAGTAATTTCCATTGCAATTGTTATTTTCGCAGTTACCGCGGTGGTCCTATATCCACGTCGATTCGCATAATTGAAATTCAAATAATTCCCGTACCAATAATCCCCCGAAGCGGGAATGAAAATTTTTCAGACACTAAAATTTCGTTTAAAAAACGGGAAATTGATACGGACACGGGAAAAATCGCTACATTCGTGCCGAAACGGATTTCGTCTATTTCCGAAACGAGGAAGAAGCAGGAGGAAAGGTAACTTTTTCTCGTAAGCAGAGCAATATCCTGTTCCGGAGGATTCAGACAGGATTAGACATTACTTGGCGAATGCCGAAACTCGGAACAAAACAGTAGAGTGTACGCTACCTTGAACTTCGCCATGAACCACCGCCGGGGCCCTCCAATCAACGCGCTTCTCCACGCGGAATATTCTTCAGGGTCGTCGACTCGCGAATACAAGTTGGTCGAAAATCCGAATTCCGTCCGGGGCAAAGATGATCTGTTTCCCTCTCTACAGCCCTTTATCGGGCTTCCGTAATCCAGAAACAGCTCTGAAACTTTCCAAGTCCGATAAAGCGAACTGCGATTATGAAAGTTCCCCTCTCCACCTTCTGTCTGTCCTCCCTCTTCCACCGCCCGTTTGGTTTAACTGTCCAACGTTGCACGGTGTACGCTTCGACGGGATTCAAAATTAAATCCATAACAGGCTTTGTTTGGCTTTCTCTTTTTTTTTCTCTCTCTCTCTCTCCCTCCCTCCCTCCCGCGGACTCGTACAGCTGCAACTGAAAGGTGAAACGGTGAGATTTGAGTGCCACGATGGTAGCGGTGCCTCGTATTTTACGACCGGTTTCACCGGATGACGAGACAGTTAATTACTCGCCGAATCTATTCTAGACGTTTCGATTTTGGCCCTATCGAAACTCGTCCTCCGCTGTTTAGGAAGTCAACCCCCAGCAAGTCGATTGAAGGGAAGGGTTTAATCGCGCGAGGGAAGGTCCGCTAGTAATTCGAATTTCACTCGATCGTGATTCGTGAAAAATTCCACGCGACGTGTTCCAGCCTGAGCGAGTAATTCAGAGACACGATTTTAAAGGGATAATTGTGTTCGGTTAGAAATTTAATTGTTTTTTCAAGCACCTGCTCGATTTTACTCTTCTCGTATAAATTTCTCCAGGGATAGTAGTTTCAGTTTTAGACCTGTGTCACGCGAACACCCGTTATATACGCGTTCTATTGTTTGAATAGTATATTTCAAACTGCAATATCGTATATAAACACAGGAGACGTTTGTTTGATTGTAGCAGAACTAATCTATTTATCGCGA
Source organism: Lasioglossum baleicum (assembly GCF_051020765.1). NCBI lineage: Eukaryota > Metazoa > Arthropoda > Insecta > Hymenoptera > Halictidae > Lasioglossum > Lasioglossum baleicum. The sequence goes on from NW_027471481.1 coordinate 15,311, forward strand.
TTCAGTGTGTGGAATAATTAACATAGAACGTCATGTGGTAATAATATAATAATTAGGCGATATTGTCGTTACAGTTTAATATTATTATAATAATCTAATAATAACAAATAATAATAGTAATTATATGGCTCAACAGTTGTCGAAACAGACATAATTAAGTAACTTTATTACGTTTAATAACGTAGCAGAATTGGATTGACAGAAGATGTTAGAATCGAAATATTATCGACAGTCACGACACACTTCGCGGTGTTACTTTAATTTCTCAGGTAATCCCATTAGTTCATGCCGGTTTTTACACTTCTATAATAATAAAATAAAATTGTAAGTGTCGAATAAACTTTTAAATATTAAGAAAAAATGTAGTGGCCATTTTGTTCTACGACTTTTTTCCATTCCGTTAGCAAAGACGTTATCCCATCAACATTGTTTATAAAATATGACAAAAAATGTATATAGCGCCACAGAATGAATTTATGGGATGACCTAATACATTTCAAACCTAACATTTCCTATATTGACTTGTATCTTTGCATTCTTCCTCACATTTGACACGCACAGCACGCATCTCGCCCCATGACGTCGCATACCCCGAATTTTCGAGTGCACCCCTAACCTAGCTGCACCGCAAACATTCGTTTCATCGTCGTGGACTTTTATTTCCAAGGTACATTAACCGTTTTTCCGTTTAACAATTCAACTTCCAGCCGAATCCACGATTCAGCCGTTAAACTCTACTTTAATTTCCAAACAGACGGTGGTGTATTTCCTCGCGATTTCCATTAGCGCTCCTTTAATAATGGACGCGTGGTAATAACCAGGCCGTAACGAATCGATAGTCGAAACTCTCCTCTGGAGGAATCCGTCGCGCGAAAAGAAATTTCCCAACCCCCTTGGTCTGCTGTTCGGAGTTGCAGCCGCGGTGGAAGCAATGGAACGGTGCCGAATCGATGGCGAGATCGATTCTTCCGCTGGCAGTGCACTAAATAAGGGTCTAGCTCGAGTGACTTTTGGAACGCCGGCCCCCTAGATCCCTTTCACTCACGCCAGTCGGTCCGGATCCTGTAATCTGTTATCGTAAAAATCCTGCTGGCTGGCTGGTGTGCGCCACACCGGGTTTAAAGGCAGAGAGAACGCGCTGTATGAGACACGAGGCCCGTAGTCGGGGTTTCCAGGAGAAAAGGGACGAGACGTCACCCTTGGAGAGACGCAGGAGTATCAATATCACGCCTCACTGCCGTCTCTCCGTCCCCGATCCCTTCGTAGCCGTCTCTCTTTTCGTCCGTCCCTTATTATCGGCCGGGAAAAATAATCTCGGAATAGGAAGAGCCAGCCGGGCGAAACGCGGGGACCTCGGGCGCGGGTTGCCGCCGCTGGTCGCGGTTTAATTTTTCCACAGCGTTTCGCTCCTGCTTTCCCGGCTCGAAACAAAGTGGATTTGCGGAATCCATTCCGCGGCTTCGCTGGCCCGCCAGGCTGCCGATCGATTGACTTTGCGAAATAATATGCGGCCGCGATTTATTCGCGCCGCGTTTCCCGCGCGAATAAATCCATCGATAAATCAATGCTTCGTTCCGCGGCGCGGCGCTCTGCGGATTTTGCATTTTACACCGCGCCCGGCGCTGTTTAAAATAATCGGCGGCGTCGCGGGAGGCGGCGCGCGTGCGGAAACGTTTTCGAAACTGCCCGGGGAATGACAAACAACGCCGAAGGAGAAGGGCTCCGATGGATCATTGGCAATTCGACGGCGGCCACCAGCCCCGATAACTTTTTCACCCCCGGCCAGCCGCGATTCAAAGGGTGACAAAGTGTACGCTCGCCGTTATATCGTCCAGTTGAAATATCGTTTCGGAGAATTGTTCGGAATAACCACGCTGCCGTGGTCCACCGTGCCGGAACGGGAATTAAAAAAAAAAAAAAAAAAGGGTAGGGCTGAAAAGGGAAAGGAAAGCGTGGCAGACGGATCGGCGAATAGAGACGCGCGAATAATCTCGCACTGTCATATCGAGAGGGACCTTTATTCTTTATCCTCTGTAGTTTCTTGAAGCTAGCGTATCTGCCAAACCGTTTGGTGAAATTCGTCGAGTTGATAAAGTTATGGCCACTGGAGCGTGAGCATAGCGAACGAGAAGCTGTGAAATCAAGGTCTCGACGATATCGTTATTTTGGTTGTTCGTGGTTGTCGTAGCTCAAATTCCTTTTAGCATTTCTATTACAATTGGTTTGTCGGTAATTTAAAGAAAATTTCGAAAATGGAAGATCAAGTACGAAGATTTCGTTGCGTATCTCAAATTCCAGTTGTTCGATTAGCTTCGAATTCAGACCGCATCTTCAATGCATAGGTCTTCTTTATAAAAATTACGGATTATTAGATCCAACTTGTTTTCATATTTTTTTCTTAATTTCGAATGTAAATGAACGTGCGAAAATCGGTATATAAACATCACGTATCGTCGCTTTTTTAAATTTCGCGATTTTTCTCTTGTCCATAGTTGGCGTCATAGATACACCTTTACCGATCAAAATGCTTTTCGATTTATCCATTTTCGATAAGCGGAACAACCACTATCCTATCAACCACCCGAACCCGTTTTTCCAACTCGCCCCTATATATCACCATACCGGATAATTCCTATGAATTTCGTTATTTTGCGCTGAAAAAAATCACGGATATTTCAGAGGCGCGTATAAACAAGACGGCGAGAACCCGTTGTCAAAAAGCGTTGCGCTTCCTTGGAAAAAATATTCTCAAAGGTGTCCTCCTTGGCCCGGATTCGCTGGCGGACAGAGAAATTTGTATTCGTTGCATTATCCATAGTTTGGCGAACAAAGAACGCGACGCCTCGGTTAATGGCGTTTAAAAGGTGTCGTTAATTTAAACAAACCCGGAGAAACCGTGGGACAATATTTCCAGGGTTGGAGGAGCACGCCGAGAGCGATCCCAAGTCACCAATTAAGCCTCGGTTCTCTCCTGAAACACGTTCCCGTCAAAATCAACAAGCTGACACTTTTCCAAGTACAGATTCCCTTGTTTGCCGATTTCCCTCCTTTCTTTATTTACCCCCCTCCCCGTCCCCGTCCCGCGGCCTCTTTCATTCCGGTTCTTCCTCTTCTCCGTTGCCAAAAGTCGATTTGCCAGCGCGCGAACCCTCGTGACCGGTCGGTCCCTGCAAATTGCATAAGGGGTCGGTTTAAACCCTGGTCCGTTGCCGACGAGCGAAATCTCGCGAGAGGACGATGAACTCTCCTCGCTTCCGGTAGGATGCCGTAAAAGTTGAGCGAGTTAATCTTTGACGAGCGACTGGATGTCTTTAATGCTCGTGTTCTGCGCGGCAAGCGTCGTCGGGAACGCGATATCTGTCCGTGAACGAGATTTCGCACGAGGTGTCTAGGATCAGCTCGGTTTCCAGCCAAGTTCCGCTTCTTTTCATGTTTTCGCGATACTCGTAGTTCCAGGCTCGGATTTCGCTTTTTTCCCTTATAGAATTCAAGCTTCTCAGGCCAGTAGTATAAGTCAACGATTGGTACCAGATTCTTCGCACACGATTCTTGTAATTTCTTTAAATGAAAGGTTCGATTTGAAAGTGAAACGAAATATTCTGGATTATCGATGTCTCGATAGTGTCACCAATTAGATGCGACGAGTTAAATATAGCGGGAATAACTGGTAGTAATTAAAGTGGTATAATGGGGATAAAGAAGCACGCGTAATTAGGATTCTGTTCGGATAAAAGTCAATATTAACTTTGTAAAGGCGGCAGTGTATTTTCAGCCAGTGGAAAAATGAGGAATCTGGAACGAGTCAGTTACACACTTTTGATACTTCTATTTGAACATTCTATTCCTTTTATGTGCATCGTATATGCGATTACTGGAGTGTAGTAAAGTAGGTGCTTAGAGAAAATTATTATTGAAATAGTGTGGGTACTATATGGATACTTATTTTCATCACGAAAGAATTCGCTAATTTCTTTCCGATATTTGAAAAATTTGTTTCTTTGATTTTGAGCAATCGTTCTTCTTCTGTGTCCCATCAAACATGGAAAATCAAAAGTAGAATTTTCGGCTTTTTCCCTTTTCTATTATGAAAACAATTATTTGACGTGTACGGAGAATATCTTATTCCATTAACACTAGGTTTATGGACCCGTCAATTTGACGGGTGAGTTGCCCCAATTATACAATATTAATAGATTTAATCAACTTATATTGAACTTGTTATTATCGTAATTGTTCTTAAAGTAAACTCATGGTTTTATTTTTTAAGAAAATACGTAGTTTTCTTTATCCGTAAATCTGACGTGTCTTTACAAAGATAGGTATTGAAAAACGTCCGTAAACCTAGTGTTAATAATAGAAAATAGAACTTGGTAGCTTATATTATGATATCAAATTTTTCTATCATTTTCTATATTAGCTTTTGTCTCTAAATGTCAGATACTTCAAATCAAATAAAAAATCTCTCCACTTTCAGTAGCAATATCAACATATCGACCATCTATCGACAATCGTAATACTAGATAAGAAATGTAAGGGCGTAAGAAAATATTCTAACACGCGGCTATCGTTCATTCAGTTTCTCGATGCATTTTTAAAGGACCATATACAGGTCCACGCAAACGGTAAAACACGAATCTGTCCGCGCAATGAACTCGCCGGAACGTTGAAGCATGTTAATGCGCATGTTTGATGACAACGAGCGCAGCGTAATCGTCACCTGAGCATCCCTCGAAGCGCTGGCGAGAATCGAGCTTTATTCTCCGCTTCCCTCCACCCTCTGTCTCCCTCTCGCTCTTCCGCCAGCAAATGGCAGACATCGAGCTACGCGGCGTGGGATGGATTCGGGGGATTTTATATTTGATGAGCGTGAAGCATGAAACGGGACTGGTGAATGCGCAGCGATGCGTTGCAGCTCGGAAATTGGGAATTTCAATGACTCGTGCGCGACTGCGGCTCGTCTCGGACCGATCATTTTTACGCGCCCACCCCGCGTCGCGGCGTCGATGGAAGCTTCGACGAAGACTCGGAGGAAACGGCCGCGCTGAACACGGTTTTCGCGCGCGTTGCCGCGGCCTGCGGAAGCCGCGGTTTTACGCGGCGCGACTCGAATTAATTACGAAGTGATTCCGCGCGAATTGACGCGCCGGATAAGTACGAGGAATGCATCGCGCCGCGGGCGGATGGAAAGCGCGAAACCGCGGGCGCGTTGAATCGAAATCGGAGGTCATTATGTTAGCTTAGCCGATGTAAATTCGCAACAACGAAATCAGCCAGCTGTCCACGCTGGCAGAGTTCAATGTTGATTAAGGTCTAATCATTCTTGCGAATCTCTGTGCGCACTCGTCGCGGATTAATCCAACGAAGAATTAAACGGGAATGCGAGGAGTTACGCTCCTGGGAGATATTCACTCCGAGCGAAATTGAGTTCGCGCGTAGACGCGACTCGGCAGGTAAACTTTGCTTCTTATCTTTTGTCGGTAAATATATTTTTCCGAGTAACGTCGCGTTGTAGTGTACGGTAATTCGAGGAGCTGCGTGTAAATTAATACGCGAAAGCGCGAGAAAGTTTCGATACTCGAGATTCGCGAGAACGACGAGGCACTTCTCTCTGTCTCAGATGCGGCAGGTTTCCATTTACTCGTTTAATAACTCGATTCGCGATGCAGTTCCCGAAGAAGCCCGGAATTTTTCGCATCTGGGACGTAATTTTCGAGACGTTCCTGTTGCGTTTGAAAATACCCGCGTTTTTATCTCTCGCGAGTACGTCTTCGTTGCAAGGAAGTTTCGCAGGCAGTTTGCAAACTCGCTCGTACGTTTCAATTCAGCGTAACACCTCGGGAGAAAGGAAGGGAAGGGGAAATAAGGCGAGGAAACGCGAAGAAAGTGCTGTTTCCACAATTACCGCGAAACGAGCGAGGGAGAAATCTGTTCGCAGAGCAAAGCGAGACCCGTGTCCATATAACGCGGCGAATTCCAGCGAAACCTGGAAACGCGTTCGTCGGTTGAACATTCCGAAATTTCGTTACGATAACCGACGTCGAGCCGGTGAAAACGATCCGAATTTTTCGCCGGATATCCAACGTGACGGGATAGGAGAGAGAGGACGCGAGATACTTGCGTTTAAGTATCCGAGCAGGGTGTGTTCTTCGCGACGGCTTTGGACTTATTAGCACCCTCGCTATGGCAAATATTTCCCCGTCACTGGGAGCGCGCGTGGAATTCCCCTCTCTCTTTCTGTTTCACCGTTTCGTTCACATCGACCGATGCTTTTCCGCGTTTTTCACCGGCGACTCTTTTGACGAGAGCTCGATCATGCGCACCCTTGTTCGCTCGTTAACGCGTCGCGTTTATTCTCCCCCGCGATTATCTATTTCGATCGTTTAACCGCCGCGATGATAAATAAATCTGGACGAGAAAGACGAGTGGGAAAAAGGGAGGAGATTATTTTTGCAAGTTCGACGAGCCTGAACGGACGATGAGAATGCAGAGCGCCATTTCACGCTGCACAGCGGCCATTACTGTAAGGATGACGCCAGCGGCATGATGCATTTGTAATTATCGTGCCGCGAAATTGCTCTGGAATTATACAATTTTCACCGCAATTTTTTCCCCCCACCTATCGCCGCGTCCACTGATTCGACGTTGCTGAATTCAGCCGCGCGCGCGCGAGCGAGCGAGTGCCGTTCGTCGAGCACGCTTTCCTCTTAACCGATCTCGTTAAAATTAGGAGAATATTACTCGACGTATAATTAACGCGAATTATCGTTCTTGATATCTTTGGACCGTAAGTAGCTCGCGGGGAACGCGCGCGTTTCGCCTGCCCTCGGCCGCGCTCGCTCGCCCCGACGATCCTCGTGTTGGCCCTTAAACCCTCGAGTTCAAAACCCCCTCGAACGAGTGCGACGAGAAACGATCTATCGAGACGAAACTCGGTGGACGTTTTAGCACGGTGAAACGGCGATTTACCCGGGGACACGGTTCCCTGCGTCTGCACGACGCCGCGTACTTGGGCTATTTTAAAATAGCGGTTCAGTATACGACTCGTGCTCTCCGACGTTCATTGTTGTGTAGCCGGCGGATGCCTGTGTGCATACATAACTGCATCGTCTGGTAAAATTGCGAGCCGGAGGAATTTCCGCGCTCTCCTTCGCTTCGCCACCGCTCTTTCTTTATTCTCGCTGCCGCCATTCTGCCTCGCCCCTCTCGCGTCGCTCGCGCGCATTTGCGCTCCCTTTTATCGGTATTTCAAATCATCCTGGAATTCCATCAACCTATCAACGTTGCTCATCCGCCAGGTGTACGCGAGAATGCACCACGCTCCGAGAAAGTCGAGCGCCCCTTTCTTCGGCTTTCCATTCTAGTCAACCGACGATACTTGCGACTGCCGTATTCTTTTCTTCCGTTCCTCCTTTCTTCCTCCTTCGTCTTTATTTTTCCTTTTAATTCCCTTTCTTCCCGCCGCGCTTTTCCCTGCTTTCTTCGGCTGCCTCGTTCCCGAATATCGTCGGCGGGCGTAGTCGCGCAGTTTCGAGTTCTCCGGGTTCCCGTGGTAATTTTGCCAGGTAATTTTGGCAACCAGAGAACCACGGAAGTGATACTAATAGCGGTTCGATTCGAGGCAGACTCGCGTGTGAAAGGAAGCTCGGTAATAATGCACGATAGCCAGACGTCTGGCTAAACACGGACCCCTTCTACTCGCGAGACGGAGCTTCAATGCGAGACGGAGTTTCTTAAGGTTTGAATTTTTTCTCCCTTTTCATCTCGGTTATTTTCAGACCTTCGTTTCTATTACACCTTTCGATATTTTAGTCGCAATAATTATTACGATAATTCCTTTTTTAACGTAAATTATCTTTGTTTAGAGGTTATAACGAAATGAAACGTAAACGGTGAAAGAACGTGTTATTTATTTGATAAGAGTAGATCAGAAGAATGTTTGCACCAACGTCTCCAATAGGAATCACCCTCGCATCGTTTTAGCAATACTACAACAATTTTCCATCTTGATTATTCCCTTCGAAAATATACTTCCCTCATCTCCATTTTCTTACCGTTATATTACAAATAGAAGTGATTATTCCTTTATTTGACTTTATCTGGATAAATGTTTCTGTATAGCGAGTAAAAATGTTGACAAATTAATCTTTTTCTGCCATAAAACGCTTACTATTCGGTCGCAAAATTACAGCATGACACTTCTCAACCGTGCAGCAAGTACAGAATGAATCGTCGCTTGTGGGAGATAGAGGAATACTCGTTTCTCCATAGCGGTTTCATTATTTTCGACTTCTGGACCTTCTTCAAGTGCACAGGTGTCTAAAGCATGTATCCTCTTGCACTCCGGGCGAGTCGCTCGGTGGACAACGTGTCCGCCCACGCTGTGGTCGGCCAGTGGTCACTTTGCAACGGCAGGACCGGAAATCAGAGTACCTTGCTCGACTTCGTGGTCGTCGGACGACAACTTGCCTAGCCAGGTGGTGATGCGCGTCATAGTCAGCCCTGTGTCGTCGGAACGAATCCGGTTTGAGTCGCCCCGTGGTCGCGGAACCCGCCCTGTACTAACGGTGACAGTCGGCTTGACAGAATGCTAAATTCGCGATATTTCGTTCTGCCCGATCGCGCGAGGCCGTAAAGACTAATCCTAGGCCGTATTCATCTAACTCGGCCTTGCTCCACTTAACCTGTAGTCACGATACCGATCTCGATATGAACTCGCGGTACCTCGACTTGTCAAGATGGCACCGTAAGACCAGTCTTAGGCTAGCTCGTAACATCTCTACTCGCCTTATCTCTCACTCGTAACGTTCAAACCAGGCTTACGGAGCAGAGAGCTCGATAGATCCTCGGTGTCGTTGAACTTTAACTCGCGAGACTGTCCAAGAGACGACGAGATAACTCAGAAACGTATTCGATTATATTTCTGTCCGAGTCTTCTGATAATTTTCCTTCGAAAAGACAGAGAAACTCTGTTTACAGACAGGTGCCAATTGCAACGACTTTCTCGTCGGACAGTGCGAGGAACGTCGAGGGTGATAAAATTCTCTGACCAGGGATCTTGGCGAGAGTTGTTGATCCATACTTTGGCTTCTCGTTTTTTCTCTCTCGATCTTGCTCGCCTCTGCCAAGAATTTTCCGTCCAGGGGACAAAGTCGAGAGTCGTACCCTTTCCGGCATTATCCTCTCCGCGAGTACCAGCTGCAGCCGTGCTCGGTCGTCGAACAGCGACAACGGCAACAGGAATGGCAGTAGTAGAGCTCGTTACGTTTCATCTGAAACGTGAACGTTCCAACGGGCGGTAAACGAAGGAATTCAGCGAAACTTGTTAAGTTGTTAAAGCAATGCATC
>NW_027471482.1:0-24650 GCF_051020765.1 Lasioglossum baleicum
AAGAGAGAAAGAAAGAAAAATTGTCAAATTAAAAACAACAAAGATTTACGAACAGGAAAATGAAAATTCGCGAAGCATGGAGATTTCGAAGTCCAGGGCCGTAGCCAAGATCTCCGCGACCCGCAGCGTTACAACGAGTCGTTTCCGAAACTCGATAAATCGCGGCCGAGAGAAATTGATCGATTAGAATGCAAGAGGGTGGGTGGTTGGTGAAACGTGACGGCGTAAAGCTGCCATTTTTGCCCGCGGCCGCCGCCACCGCGCGTCCCGTGGATACGCCATGGGTAGAAATCGGGTTATGTTCTCGTGTCGTAGAATGAAATAGAAAGGTAAGAGGAGCAGCGTCGAAGAGTAGGGCGCAAGAACAAGACGTGGAAGAGAGAAGAAGAAGGGAACGAGGGTAGTGGATGTGGATAAAAATGCGGATGCACAACAGTGAAACTGCTGGAAAAACAGAGATTGCGATTCTGTGCCGGTGCGTGTGTTTTCTCCCGTGTCTCTCGCAACGTGACGTTCAGGGGGCATGCAAACGATTTTTCCGCGGAAATACGCGCGTTTACGATCGCTGTTGATCTGCTAGCCGAGAGTAATACGGGAGAGGAGGAAAAAGATTGATCAGACCTCGAGGTCTCAAATTTTCCGACCCGAAACACGTAGAACGTCGATTACACGAATTATTTGACAGAAAAATCTGATCTGGAATTATCGATTAACTGGAAATTAAACCATTTTTAAACGTAAATGATTCGTATGCGAAAAAATCGGAGAAAATAGTTGCAAACTGCAAAATTGCCAATCATCTCTAACACGTTTATTTCTGTTCGACACTCTACGCGTTATAACGCGATGCAAAATTTCTATATTGGAACGATCGATCGAAATTCGCATAATCGACGCTCGTCGTCTCTCCTCTCGGCGTTAAAACCGATCGTTCGCGCTATTTCCGCAGAAAAGGAGACGATGTTATGACGCAAGGTGCACGGCCGAGTCGGTGAATATTCGTGGTACGATACTTTCGTGCAACGGGAATTCACGAAAGCATTAATCAGATGCATGTTCCGTCCGATTAAACGTGTTCCAAGGACCCACTTGACCGGCGAAATCCGCGACGTCCATGCTCGTTCGAGCGTGTGGTTGCTCGCGCGACAAATTGCTCCGTGGATCCTTCTCTCGCTCTTGACATTTCTTCGCGAGAGGTTGCGATTCGCCCTCGAATTTCCGTTTAAATTCACCCTCGGGCAAAGTTCGAGCTGGAAAGTAAATTATTTCCCGAACACCGACGCGAGGCTCCCCTATATAGAAATTTATCGAAAAGTCGTCGCGCGATGGGTATCGATTTCTGCGGGGAATTTTGAACGATCGTCGGAGAAAGAGGACGCCGAAGATCGGGACTTAATCGGCGAAGAGCTGGCTGCAAGGAGGAACCGTCGAAGAATAAGGCAGATCCTCGTTAGCCCGGACTAATTAGGCAAAAGTTCCAAGTAACGGGACCGTGGTTGATGAGGTTCTGCGGCGCGTATGCTCCGATGCATTATACATTACACAAATTAGCCTGCAACTTAGCAGCGATCAAACTGAGCCGAGCGTTTACGCTATCTTTTGTATCATTTTAATTGAACGCCGCGCAGGACTGTGTTAATTAGCTCATTAACCGGTATCTAAAATCGCCGGGCACGTCGTAAATCTGCCTCGGTTCCCTGTTACGCCAGGCCACGCAACCAAACTTTTCCTCCGCGCAAAGAGAAACGAGCAAAACGAGGGAAAAGGAAAGGGAGAAAAGAGGAGAGGAAGGAAAATAAAGGCCGGAGAGCGAGAACGAGGAAAAAAATAAAGCAGAGGATCCGAGAGAGCCACGTCTGGAGTCCGGGTGTATCCGACGCGCGACGTCGCGAGAGAGGGAATAAAATATTAAAAATATAACTCGAAAAGGACACGGATTATACTTGCAAAGCACGAGAGCCATGAATACTTAATTCGCCAGATATTTGTCCGCGACACGGAAGAAAATGCGGTCAGGTTGTTCAAGGAGAGCGGATACAATCGATAGCAGTTCGCGCGAGCAACGGAAGCGAGAGAAGAGGGAACAATCGCGAGGAAAAATCGGGTGAAAAATTGGAGTCCTGCTCGAGCAAAATGGACGTCGTCTGCAAGACGTCCTGTCCGGCCAGTAGTCGGTGTCCTTGCGAGGATTAATCCAAAAACTGATAAAAATAAGAGGAACAACGAGCTCGTTACTCGAGACTCGCGTTGTTCTCTTCGAACTTTCGTCGTCCCGGCTTGACAGAACTCTCGGTAGTGTCACGGGCCCATTTAAAAACAGACCTCTCCGCCTCGAGAGTGGAAAAAAATGGCGGGAATCCGACTGCGCTTAAATACCCGCAGAGTAATCACGATTTTCAGCCGAACTTTTTCCAACTTTCTTCCAACTCCGATACCAATTCCCTTCGTCTCTCCTGGCAACTTTCCCCAATTTTCCCCTTTCTTCGGGGACAAACAGACGCTTGGAATACCGCGAGACGGAGAAGCAATCGGAGGGCATTTAACCCTCGGATTTCGTTCTATAATTCACGATGCGCCCTGTCGTTATCCGGCTTCTCGGTATTTCTCGGCTCCTTAGCCGCTGCCTGGCTCTTAAATGGGCCCCGTTTGACGCTTTAGAATCCCGCGTTCCCCTGTTCGGCAGGGCGTAATGGAAATTACTGTGCGAGATACGTATACGTGTACGGGGAGAGACACGCTCGTGTGTGCGCGCGAGTACGTGGTACGCATAGGCGTGAGTACGGTTTTCTTCTATAAATTCACAAACTATGCGCATATGCATCATACACTGTCATGCAACGAAACGCCGGCGTGCTAAGCCTAGAGGAATCCTCGGTTGCCATAACTGCGAGATCCTGACGATAAATCGTCGGAGGAACGGAGCGGCCGGAGAAAGGATTCCAGACTTTATAAACATTCCAACCTTCGGCATCCCGTGTCGTGGGAAAATGATCCAATTTTCGTCCTCTCTATCTTTTCCTTCGTCTTTCGCCTTGCAACAATCGATGGACGTTGGTCTTCGTCAACTGATATCGGTCCCGTGTTATACAAAATTTTCAACGCGATACGGGAAACAGATCTTTTCATTAAACTTTCCCCGTCGATAAGGAACAGGTCGTAAATTCCCCACGAACGACGTTTTAATTTTATTTCTCCCTTACTTAGCATTTCTCGATGCTCGAATTCGCCGGAAGTCTCGGGAATTAGGTTTAAAACCGGGAAACGAGCTGGTTCCGCGTCAGCATAGCGGTACCCGTGACGAGAATGGGGTCATAAGAAGATAAACCTTGTTATAACATTCGACTTTTTCACCCCGTCCTCTCCTTTCGCTAGCACCAAACAAAAGACTCGGCCCAGTTGCCTAACTCGTCCCACGCAACTTAAGCTAATAAACACCGTTCGGCAACTCCCCGTGTCCCTGCGTTCCCGTTCCGCCCACCCTTTCCACCATTTTTCCCTCGCAGCGTCGGAAAATGAATAGAAAGCAAGTTCGATGGCTGAGAAAACAATCTTCCCTGGAGTTAGGGCTCTTCGGCTTCGGAGGAGAAGGGTATATACGGCGAGTTACCCAAGTTTCCCGGGTCTTTCCGAATAGTCTCGGTTCGAACGATTGTTGCTCTTTTATCACGCGAGCTTTGAAAATTCTCACGGGCAAGAACGGAGCAGAGAGAAAAACCGAAGCTTGGCAGATTCGCAGAAACAGGAGAAACACCGCGATGTTACGTAAATTCGGTATCGATCGCGGGATAAAATGCGATCCACGCCGGTGAAATATTAGATAAAGCGGTGCGGTATTAAATAACGTCCATATCGGTCGTAATAATAAATAAACTTCGCGTCAGTCACCGGTATTAAATGAAATTTACAATCGCGCTGCCGAATAAGCTCCGCGTCCATACAGGTATTAAATATGCTAAATTTCTACCAGCGGAACCATGGAACGAACTGTTAAACACAGTGTACATCGATCACGGCGTTAATTAAAGCCCACATTCGGTGAAATACCAAATAAACTGTAGGTCAATTCAGACGCGAACCAGTCGCCATTCGGTAAAATCCTGAAGACCGACGCTAATCGATACGTTGAATTTCGAACAACGCGACGACGCGCGATATATCGAAATAAAACAATTCGTATTCGTACGTGTTCGCTATTTTTCCCAAACGACAAGCTCGCGGAGCGCAAAGAGGGTTAAACGAATGCTGCGTGGCTGGAAAGGAAAAGAGGGAATCGATGCCGATCGAAAGTTGATCGGACGCGTGTTCGCAAGCACCGCGAAACTGGTGCCTCAAAGGAAGAGCAACCGTCTGGGAATAGGTGAACGAGGCGCGGCACTGTACACAGGGAACGTTCAAAGACCTCGATCTTCCGTCATCTCTCGAGATCGAGAGGAATTTCACGTTTCCAGGCTAATCTGTCCTTATCGCGCGCGTCAGCTAGGCGAAAGACCTCTCGACGGCGCCGAAAAGAGCGAAGCACGCGAAGAAATCGGCGATCGAAACGGGTCGAAAAAGAAAAGCACGATCGAAAACCTGCATTTCTCATCTGCGATGGGAATCGGTCGCGAGATCACCTCGGCCACCTGTTCCAGCTTTTAACCATCGTTCTCCACGCGAGAACTACGTATCCGCTTGGTCCATTTCGCGAAGCTGTCACTTCGCAGCGAGATTCTTCCCCAAAATCGTTAATATCGCGGCACGTGCGCGCTAACGCATTCCTCGGATCCAGGGAATTACGTCGGAACCAGCCCGAAAGGGCAGAGTAACCAGGCGAAAGGGAAGAAAGCGCCGGGCAAACGAGAGTTTTACGGCGGAAGTTGCATAACCGTGGAAGTTGGAAACGGGTCGTTTGTTCGGATAATTTGGAGCTCTGCAGGATGGAAGAGGAGAGTCGGGGGGATGTCGATGTATCACGATTAATTTCGCCGGGACAAAAGTGGCGTTTCGGGTTGGCAACGGGTTTTCCAGCATTGTGGCGCTGGAAAAATTCAATTCCTCCAATTATCCGGAGAAAATGGACAAAGGCGCACCGGGAGAAATTGGTCCGCGGGGGGTATCGTTGAAAGCCAGGCCTAATTATTTTCTCCGGCCGTTTTCCAGCCTCCTCCGCGGCCGCTTTGCTCGTCAGAGCGGTTTCGGCCGACCGCGCGCGTGCAAACGTTGCGAAATATCGCTCGATTGCGAGCGAGGACTCGAGATAACGAGGAGAGGACGTTCGCGGGAGAGAAACGGGTAGTTTTGGTTAAACAAAAATTCCTCTGCGTCTAGTTATTCGCTTCTCCTTTCTCCTGTGCCGCTGGCCTCCCTCTAGTCCCAAGCCCGGCCGATCTGCGCATAACACTTTCATGCGACATCGATCGTTACTCAATGTGTGTATGCGTGTGTCTATGTGTGTATGGACGTGAACACGCGAGTATGAATACTCGAAAACCGCCGGGAGATTGGAACGGCCGCGAAATTCGCGACGATACAGGAAACTGCGCCCGTAATGGCCACCGTGACCCCATCGGCCGTCTTCGAAACGACCCGCGCAGAACCTCCATCGATCCTCCTTCCCTCGTTTATGATCGTCCACTCGTACGTGGACTAAATTAAAATCTCCACCCTCCGGTCGATTCCCCGATCCTCTCTGGTTCAAAGCAGCCGTATCTCGCTGCCCGAAACTCGGTAAATCGAAAGGAAATCCAGCTCCTATGGATTTTCGGGGTAGCTGGTAATTCCGGTTCACGTCGAGTAAAATTCGAAACGCGAGGAATTATAACGTAACGGAAAATCGATCTCTTCGGAATCTTCGCGACGTTGAGGAATTCGAAACTCACCGAGTGTATAATTTTAAAAACCCGCAGTTGATCGTATCGAACGAACGTTTAGCATCCGAAAGGAACGTGGAAACTCGGCGAGGAGAGTTGGAAAGCCGAGTTACGAGATAATCGGAGATCGGTCTCGAAGGAATTCCCGTCGATAGAAATTCGGAATTTCGTCGAGCGGAATTTAAAACGCGGCGAGTTAGAATATACGAATCGATTTCGAATAAATTTCCGAGGATAATGGAAATTCGGAATCTGGTAACGCCACGGTAAATCGGAGCCGGGCGAATTTTTCAGCGCGATCCGTGCGATACTGGTGGCGCGATTTCCCACGAAGTGGCCATTTTTACGGCGTCGAGGTCCGATTTAATCTACGAACGGCGTCGACTGACATTATCGATGCTCGTCGACGATGAACCTCTCGCCTTTCCGAATCGGGCTAACACGTTGGAAAGGTGAAACGTTAATACCCGGCACACGATCAAAATTCCTCCCTGGGGACGCGTGGAAAATGCAAATTCCGCGGGGAAATATGCGAGGAAGAAAATAAGATTTCGCGAAACGCGCGGATCATCGTTTCGGAAAAGAGAGAAGCTTCGATGGACCTCGCTTTGTAAGAATATCCTTCGACATCCCATTTTCCGGCCACGATCCCGTTTCAGACACACGAAGAAAGGATCAAGGAACAGGATGATACACTTCATCGCGGGATTACGCGTCGCTTTATCCTTAGGTGGCCGGTAAATCCAGGAGTGTCCTCTTGTTTAAAAGGCACAAGCAGCTTCGTGTCTTCTGTGCGAGAAACGCTAAACGGGGAAAAAGAAAGGAGTCTTTCATCTTTAATCGTACAAGGACCATTACCGTTCTCGCACCGGAAAAACCGTGCCTTTTTAACCAACCCGGTTAATACTTTTAATACTCTCTAACCCCTTGCTCCGTGATTCGAGTCCCGATGAATACATAACACGGTCATTTCGGAATAAAATTAACCGCGTGCACTAATGAAAATAATCGTTAAACGTTGCGAATCGCTATTTTTCTAATTACGCGAATTATCAGTTTCGAAGAGCATCTTCGAGTCACTGCACCATCTTAATTTTCTTCGGAACGGTGATAAAATCGCGAGGACGTAAAGTAAATGTTACTCACTAAACTCCCGTTGGAAGACTCTGGAAGTTTCGATGAGACGTTGAACAGGAAAAGATCGACAGGAAGGTCAGTGCCGAGTCAAGTGGTTCGGTCCTAACGCGTCGAAGAACAACACGCGACTGAGACGGAAGTAAGTCGACGAAAACTGACCACGAGCCTCACCGAGCCTAACGATGTTTACATCCGACCTCGACTACGAGCCTTTTGCCCGCGACGCGTATGTTTTGCACGACTTCCGTTCACGAATAACTTTCGAAGCCTTTGTGTCGAGACTCGCGTATCGGTAATGAAAAAAAAAGAATTCCAAGAATATGTCATCAACGATACGCGTGAAATTAAAATAAACTCCGAAACCTTTCAAGTTCCATCACGACCGAGCGATTTAATTGGAATCATATAGAAATTTTAATTAATTTGAAATTATTTAATGAGAAATTAATTAGAACTGAACGCTTCTCGGTTTCCAAATTTCTAAAATTAGATAGTGGAGCAAGGGGGTTACGAGCGGGATTCGCGATGATTTACTTGACGATTGATAAGACGAAAGTGACGGAAGAGGTGTAAAAAGGTAGACATAGAAATGGCGGGATAAAGGAGGAGGAGGTCGATTAAGCGAAGCTGTCGTCTCGAATGGCGAATCGCAACGAATGCCAACGAATCGCAACGAATCGCCGGTCCCGAGGCAGAGCTCGCGCGTTGCTAATCGACCGGGACTACCACGGGGATATAAATCATATCGATTAACGATCGTCGGCCCGATGGGCATATAAATCGCGGCGGTGGGGCCCGCGAAAAAATCGCGGATCACTGGATAAAGGCAGAAGTTCGTGCCTTTAATCACGCTTAACGTAATTTATATCGGTGTTTGGTCATCTTTCCCCGCCCCTTGCCGCCCCCCGTCTTTTTCTCGCGTTAACGACGTCCCTGGGAACGATAAAGCCTGTAATATTCGCCGGACTCGCTATCGCGTTATCGTGTTCGCGTTAATATATCAGAGTTACGCTCTTCCAACGCTTATTAAATTAGAATCCTCGCGCGGGGAATTTTCCTGTCCCGCGGATCATCCGCGGATTATCGAGTCGTGGATTCGCGAGAGGATCGAGGAGGCCATCGCTGGAGGATGTTAATTATCCGGCGTTACCGCGCCGCGAAAAGGGAAAAGTCGGCAAAAACCGAGGAAAATCGGCAGACGCGACTCCGTTCGATATCACCACTACCCGTACGCTTCAATCTCCCGGAGATTTCACTCCTTTTTTTGATTTGCTTTGCATACTGCTAACGTTCTCTCTCTCTCTCTTTCATTCCCATTCATTCCATCTGTGTCGCTCGCGCACTCGCTTCTTTTGGCTTTCTTTTTTTTTTCTTTTTTTCCTTACATTCTCTCTGCCTTTCGGTTCGTATGGTTGATGAGTTACCTGACTGCGCTTCTGGTACAGCGAAACAGAAAACAAGAAAGACACACCGCCAGTTGGCTTATTTCGGTTTCGACCGGCTCGAAACGACGCCAAGGTTCCGCGGACGTTTCTTCGAAAATTACCGATCGATCGTTGTCCCACATTTTTTCACCGGCCTTCCGTTCATACCCGTTAACGCGGACAGTGGCATTTGCGATCTTGAATTCGCACAATTTCCGGCAACGTTGATTCCCAATTTTCCGCCGAACACCGATTCGCGAGGCGAGTTCGAAACGAGAGCGAAAAACTTGGAAACGTTGCGGTCGTTCGATATCGTTCGATAAAATTCGAATATTGGTGAAAATTTCGAAATTATTAATATTCTCGATCGCGACGAAGATGATAGTTCGAAGAAGCTGCCGGGAGACCTGGATGTCGTTTCCGGCTGGCGCACGTTTCCCGCAGGATCCACGGTGATTCGGAAGCCCACGCGGCGCGTTCCCGCGAGTTCTCAAACGCGATGGTTTCACGGCCGAGATCTCGACGAGGACCAAGCATGAAGCAGATCGTTTACGGTGCGTGTGCCGTGATCAAGCGTGAAGTTTACGAGACTCGGGACCGTGAAACCGGACCCCGACGACGTCGCGCGATGTCGGGGATGCTGCTGGCATCCGGGGAACGTGGATCCCGCACGGGGACATTTCTATTTATCTTTGGCGTACGCTGCCAGCTTCTCCGGAGAACCTCTTATCCTCCTTTATCCTCCCTTTATTCTCCCTTTCTTCTCCCTTTATTCCCCTCGAACCCCGAATTCCAGGTCGTTCCGCGATCGATCCCATTGTCGCTTATCCATTCCTTTCCTCTCCGCGATGACTGTTCCTCCACGCTTATCGCGGTGCTCGTGTTTCGCGTGGAGAAATTTATTCGCGTGTCGAAGAGATCGACAGCCGACTACTCGTCAGATCCCTTTTACGACGTGTCCGTGGTAATAACTGGGTAAAAGACCGAGCTCGCCGAGGGGTAGGACGTGACGTGTTACACGGTACGACGAAGAAACAGTATCTCGAGGAACGGTGTACCGCTTCCGAGCCGACTGTTCGCGGAATATTTGCTCGATCGCGGTTCTCTCCCTTTATATACCAAATACGGGCGCGGAAGGTCGGCGCCACGGGGGTTACAGACGCTCGCGATACTAATGCGAGACGCCGACAGACTTTTATCGCATTTTATATCCGGAGAATCCGATACAACCTCTTAACGTCGAAAACAAATATTTCGGAATACGCGGATAACGATAATCTGCCGCGACTCGCGAAGGTTACACACGCGCGCGGCGTGTTTCTGGTAGGAATGAAAGGTAATTATCTCGTTGCAACTTTGCCGAATTCATCGAGAGATTCTCGATATTACGATCCGAAGATCCTCTCTCGGTCCGTCTGGTTCGTCGTTGAACGACGAAGCTGTAAAGAAGAGAAGCCGATACGTCGCTTTCTCCGTGCTCGCCTATCGACCCTCGACATCCAGCCACCCTCTCCGCCTCGAATTCCGCGCGAACCTACCCCGGCCTCGGTAAACAAGCGTGGCCGATATAAAAGGCGATAAATAAAGCCGCCTCTTCCCCGGCTACGAATTGCTAAACATTCCCCGGTGTAATTAATATTTAACGAGTATCGGCTCCGCGGAGCCGTGCCCTCCCCGCGGCCAGGCATTTAAAGCGCGCGAGCACGCTCGCGTATTCAACTCGAGCCGGCTGGAAATAAAGTCGAGGATCCCTACGCTCGTACATGGAGCGTACGAGCGAGCAGCGAGATACGATTCCGCCGGCTGATTACAACGGCGGATACACCGGCCTCGCAATTATGCATCCGGTTAATCCGGACAACGCGGAAGAAAAATACGCCGCGACCGCCGGCAATTAGAGGCGCGTCATTAAACGCAGCGAGTCGTATCGCTGGTCAATTAGCCGCTATCGCTAATTGCCCGCGAGATCGCTCGTCCTGTTGTAAATACGCCGAAAGGGAGAGCGCGTTCGCGCCTACGATCTTCGCTTTCCACTAGACTCTTCGTTCTCTACGTGGACCGCGAGTTTTCCCACGTTTCCCTCGGTGATCGTGACAGGATCTTCGATACACTCGAATGATTCACGTGGATTCGTTTTTCGCGAATGAAAATCGCAAATAGGTAGAACTTCTTCTCGAGACGAAGTTTGGCTTTTCTTTTATTTCTACGGGTGATCGCGATCTATGTAACTCGGTAGTCGATTGTTCGTAAAGCTCGTGAAGAAATAAATCTGGTCTAATCGCGTAAATTATGTTCTAATTCGCTGTGTAAATTAAAGGAGTGTACGAATTCGCGTTTAACAAGTGCACTCCATCATTGGTAACCGGAGTACCTCGAATGGTAAAATTCGTCAATGTAAAAAGGACATCGGTGATTAAATAATTTCGAATATTATGGTAAACTTGACCAATCGATGTGATACGAAATAAAAATGATAAAAAAAAGGAACGTTTGAACCTTACGACCGATGAGAAAATAATTGCGTTTGGCCAAAAACTTTCCAATTTAATCCTAAACTACCTGCAGTGAATGTAGAATAACCATCGATGCGTTAATTCGCGAAGGAAGAACAGTCATTTTCGATTAGGAAATCCGAATTAAGTGTAAAGTCAAACCTGGTCCGGTATTCCGTGCAGACCAGACGCTTCCGTGTTCTCCAGAGAAGCCCAGCGTAGACCAACGAGCGTGGTCGTGAATAGAACCACGATGGTCTCGATTATTTTCCTTCCTATCTTTCCCCTCTGTGCTGTCCATCGATCGACGAAACGAATGGTGACTTTCTTTCCGCGTAGCGAAAAAGACAACGAGAACGAGAAGAGGGGAGAAAATCGAGGCGAAACGCGATCCGAATGTAACGCGTTCTCCCGCCCCGGAGACCGTAGCTGGAATGGAAATGACGCTTAATGATCGAAAACATGTTTTCTCCCCCGGCTTTCCCTGCCTTCCGGTTCCCGTTCCCGCCGCGATCGCCTTCCAATCCAATTGAAATCGAGCACGATCGCCCCGAGCCATTCTAACCGCGGATTCTGCAACGACCACTTCCCATGCGTCACTCGATATTTCCCATTCCGCGCGCTCACCGACCGCGCTAGTCCCGTTTCCAAATTCAACTTTTCGGTTAATCCCCGACTTAACGGGATCCAGGATCGATCGACCGCCCCGTCGAAAACTGTTCCAGATGAAAAAACGTTCGCTTCACGAGTCCACCGAGACAGGGAACGCGGTTCCCAGCGGGGACTCTCGAAAAGCGAATTTAACAGCGTCGCGACGATTATCGGTGTCTCGTAGAAACGAAATTGCTCGGCTCGCTTGACGAAAGGCTCGTGACGAGAACGGGAACGGCGATGGAATGAAAGACACGTGACAGCTGTGCTGAAGCACAGGAAGCACAGGGTGTCGGTGACACGACGATTGCCAACGAAACAGGGCTGAATCTGCTTAGAAGTACGACAGAGAAGTAGTCGCAATGGCGTCGCGGTGCGTAGACATCGATCGCGATTTCTTTCCTTATATCCGCCTCTCTGTTTGCAATTCCCAAGAGATGTTGCGAAAATGTTACATCCCGAATTTCGAGATAAGACTCGAATTTAAAAGTATATATACGAATAGAAACGTATCGACGATTCAAAGATCAATAATTATAATTATAATAAATATAATAATTAAAATCGCGGAGAGGGGATTAAAAATATGCGAGAAATACGCAAAGTGGAAGCGTATAAATTCTGCGTTGGATCGGAAATCGCGAGCAACGACCATCGAGCACCGCGACGAATGAGCGAGAAACGAACGGCAATGAAAGTCACAGTTGTCGGAAGATACCTCGATCTTGAGGCGCGAAGTACGGCGATGGAGGTAGCCTGAAGGTACTTCGGATCTCACCTGCGTCCTTGCCACCCTTCACGCAGATCCCAAAGCCATGGTGAGAGTCCGGCGGATCTCTCGTCATGGTGATTGTCCTTACGGTGAGCTCCTGCAGGCTCAGCGGCTGAGAGCTCGGCGACGTCGGGGGGTTCGCCGCGTTCGGCTGCGATTGTTGCGATTGCTGAGACTGCTGCTGCTGCTGCGACGTCGACGACGGCGTAGTTCTCGCCGCGGCCACGCTCGCCGGTGAAGACGCCGGCGTCCTCCTGTCCCCCTGTCGGCGCTCGGACACACCGTTCCCGAATAGTCTACGACCAAATTCGAAGGTTAATTCCCGCAAATCCGCAAGTGCTTTTTAACCTCCTGTCGCGTGTAATCGAGAATTATAATTGGGAGCATCTTTGACAGAGGAACCTGCATGTCAAAGCCGTGTTTAGAAGGATTCGAAGTTGAAATTTTCTTTAATCACCGGATCAATTACAGAATCACGTTTACACGTTATTAAGTATCCATTGGAAATCGGTAATTCTAGCGTTAACGAAGAACCCGTGTTTTAACGATGCATACGTTTGCATCAGGATCGAATTTTCGATGTATTTCGGATCAGAAACGGGTTGCATTCTCCACTACCACTCCGCTAACACTCCCTCGGTTCTAAACAACGGCTACTATTGACCAAAGGGTGACGAAGATCATCGACGGGTTGTAGTCGATTCTAAACAGCGTCCACTATTGGCCAAAGGGTGACAAAGATCATCGACAGGCTATAGTCGATTCTAAGCAACGGCCACTATTGGCCAAAGGGTGACACAGATCTTCGACTACAGCCCGTCGATGATCTTCGTCACCCTTTAGCCAATAGTGGACGTTGTTTAGAATCGAGGCATTGTCAGCGGAGTGAGTAAACCCTAAAGACGAAGGCACGCTGTGTCAACTCGACGCGAACGCATAATAGTTAAACCCGAATTGCCTCGTTAGTGAAAATTGGGACAGAGAGTCGCCGTGTCGGCGAGAAAAATTCGATTTTGCGATTTTTCCTCACGGATCATCGGAGACGATGTGAGAACCGAATAGAGGAAGACGTACCTGAGCACCTGCTCCGGCGAAATGGCACCGGAGCCTCCGGTGGCGTGTCCTCTGTGCCTGTACGGTGTAGTGTGCGAGGAATGGTGATGAGGAGCACTCGGCGGCCTCTCGACGATGGTGTAACTCGTGCCCGGAGGGCTGTAATATCCCCTGTGCTGGCCACCATGATGCCTGCTGCTCGGCTCTAAATCCTCGGCCTCGTAGCAGCCGCCGGTGCCGCTTCTCAGGAAGTGGGTGCCGCTGCGCAGGAAGTGCGACCCGCTACCGCCGCCCCACTGCAGGTCCTGTAGTTCCGACCCGTAATCCTCCGTGCTGCTGGCCATGCCTTTGGGATCCGTTTTGTCAGACCTGGACAAAGAACGTCCTTCGTATACCAACCGTCCTCGAAATATTTTTGAAAAATCGTCGAAAGCTCGCCGGAAAATTGGGAAAGCGCGCGGACGATATACGAGTCGCTCGAGAGTCTCGACGCGTTGTGCATTCGTGAAATAATTGCTGTTCGAGGCTCGAGTGCACCTGGTTGTGTCGGCATTCGCGGACTGCGGACGTTCGGAAGAAATATCAACGAAATTGTACAATTTTCTACGTTTCCGCGAAACGTATCGTTCGGAATATTTGCCTGGTTTCCGGCGAACTTTCGAATTAACGATAAACGAAGAAGCGTATGCACGTGCAGGTAATAACCGTGGAATTTTTTAGCAGCGCGGAATCGGCGATGGAATCTGCGATTACGAGGAGAGACAACGAGTGTTCGAGGAAACGGGCCAGCGAAATAAATTTTAAAGTTCGAGAAGCTAGAACCGAAGAACGCGTAGGTACATTAATCGGCTGGGTCGCTGCACGTAAGTACTCCGATGCATTATTCCGTTATCTTCCCGGGAAAGTTTCGCCCAGGGAAATGGCGAGGAGGTCCGGCTGGGATTCGTTAAAACCCCCGGTGTCAAAGCGGCAACTTTCGAGATTATGAAAATACAATTAGCAGGCGCGGCGTTAGAGGAGGATCGGTAATAATCAAAGCGACTCGATGGAAGATAAAGAGGGCCACGACCTGAATTTCCCAGACAGCGACTGCATCGATCTGGAATGTCATAAATTAGTCTGGAACCGGGGCTCTCGGGAGATCTCGGAGACGTTCCCGTTGTAATATTCACGCCCCGTCCCATTCGAATATCAAACTAACCCCATCTTGCCCTTTGATCTGCATCCCTTTTGCATAAAACCTCGTGAGGCGTAACTGGATAAACTTTTCGAATAACTGTTGGAGATATAAACGAAGACTCGTTGGGACGATTAAATTTTCGGAGCAAAATCTAGATTCTACGATCCTTCGACATTCTGCGTATCATCTAGAATCCACGAATTTCTAAAAAACCTTCTCGAAGAAATTAGCTACGTTCGTCTCACTACTCCGCTATTTTTCGATCCTAACCAACGAGAATATGCGAAAATCGAGAAATCGACTGGTAATTCTCGTTGTACGTAGAACGGAGCGGCCATCGAGGGACCACAAAGCGACCTCAGATCGATCGGTATCAACGCGTGACCAACGGAACAACAACGGAGCCATGTCGGCAGGAATTGGCTTATCACGGTGGATCGCGGCCGATAAAATCTGCGCGTGACGGCCAGGCGATTTTCCGTGGCGTGGCGATGTCATAATCCGGACAGGAAACCGGCCATTATCGCCGGAAGAAATTTCAAAGTTCCCTCTTGTTCCCGGCGTGACGGCTGGTGGAAACCCGCCCACTCTTCGGCCACGATTTACACGCCCTCGCCGCGTTTCCTCCCTCGTCGCCGATCGTCCTTCTTCGCGACGTTTCCGGCCGCCTGGGACCAACTTCCGTTTCCAGTTTCGCGAAATATCGCCGTTCCTCGACCCGTTTGTCTCGCTCGGACGACGCGTCGCGTCTCGTCGAAAAAAACCGGCAGAACGGAAACGCGGCTCTCTCGTTTCGCTATCGAATATCGTTAACGGCTGACGTCGCGACGCTGTTTCGACGTGCGGGTCCGCAGCTTTTTCCGCGGAGAAATCCGATACCTGATAATATTCCGCGGTATCGACGGATGTTGTTATTCCCGTGTCCTCGACAGGGACGCAGGGTTTCGCGAATCGCGAATGTCGGGCATCGAGCGACGTCGCAGGGCGTCGTTTTACGGGTACG
The DNA here is from genome assembly GCF_051020765.1 of Lasioglossum baleicum. NCBI lineage: Eukaryota > Metazoa > Arthropoda > Insecta > Hymenoptera > Halictidae > Lasioglossum > Lasioglossum baleicum. The sequence continues at coordinate 15,562 of NW_027471482.1, forward strand.
CGGGCGGAAAGACAAAATGGACACCGGCAGGAAGAAAGGGATGTGTAAAAATGACACGAGAGACAGTCACGTTTCCATTTTATCCGGCTGCTCGTGTCCTTTACGACGTATTACCATATTTCTATTACGACCGGCGCTTTACGACGGAATACGTAATGGAGGATATCGAATTTCGAAGGGCCGTTTCCGGGGGTGCATCGAGCGATATCGGTGGATCATCGTTGGCCAACTCGCAGCAAGACGCCGGAGCCGAGGCTAGCCGGACGCGCGATACTATTTTGTAATAACGCATTAAATATTTCTGTTCGGTTATCTCATGCGCGATATCGCCACACGCTTTACAAGACGTCGCCGTGTTTCCATTAGGTTTCATATTTTACGACGGCATACATTATACCAGGGAGCATCGAAACTCGTCGCGCGACGCTCTCTGGAATATCGAATTAGCGTTTCCCTTGTCGAATAACACTTCACGGTTATCGCGCAAAAACACGAAATTGATTACGGAAACGATCGAGGCTGCCGCGAACGATATTACCGCGTCGAAGGCCGAACGCCCTTTATTCCCCGGGTTTAATTTTCCGACAATTTTAGAACGCGTTAAATCTCCCCTAATTACCGATTCGCCGCCTACTCGCGACGCAGCCTCGAAGCGTAACGAACGAAGCGGGGACGGGAGTAAATCGCGTTAATCCCGTTAAATATTTGGCGGGATCGAGAGGGGATTTGCGATAAATTCAGCCGAGAGAAATCTGGGAAATTAATTAAGCATCTTTAATATCGAACGGAGAAGGAGGAGCAGGAAAATTCGGGCGCGAGGGAATATAAAGACGAAGGTTTTCAAAGGAGATATTTGCTCTGTCGTATCGAGGCAAAGAGAGGAGTGCCGGAAGCTGGAATCTTCGACCCCATCCGCGCCATTCATCCTCCGACTATCATTTATTCTGGCCTTCGCGAGACCTTTGTGAGAAACCGAAGACCCTCTAAGTCCGAGGAAGCTCCTTCCGAGAATTCTTTCCCCGAAACCGATGAAAAGTCCTCCGGGAGAGCGATGGCTGCTTGGTAAACTTGTAGAAAACGCGCGAAAGGAGGCACGTCGCGTTAGCAAATTGCCAATTGTGACAGCGCTAACACGAGTACACGTGGACGCGAGCGAGCGGAAATATAAAAGAACCCGAGAACGATTTAATTACGGCGGCGCATCGCGTTACGAAACTACCCCGAATCGTTTTCAACAACCCGATATTTATTCAGGGTCATAAATAACCGGCTATTTTCGTCGCCGCGTCGGGTCGGATGAGAAAATTCCACGATAACGATTGCTCCGGCAACGTGCCTATAATAACCGGTTTTTTATTACGAAACGGCGGCCGTTGCTCGTACTTGCCAATGAAGATAAGCGGAAAAAGGGTACGAAGCAATTCCGTCTTTGCTGCTTAAGGGGTCGAACGATGTAAGAAGTTCGCTTGCTCGCGAGCAGCAGGCAAGAACTCGCGCGAATTGTTAACCGTGCGAGTCTACGACGAATTATCTCGGTTCAAGAGGAATCGAGACGTCGAAGGATCGCTCGATCGATGAATCGAGGATGTCGAGAAGATCCGCGCGGATTATTTGGAACGGAGAGAGGGTTGGCGAGGTCGCGTGTAAACGCGAGAGGAACGCGAGATCCGCGAGAACGACGGGACACTCGGAGCGAAAAGGGGTTGCTTTAATTAAACGACGTTACAATTTTCCGTGTCAAACGATTTTCCGCTGCTCTAATCTTTCACGCACTCGGGTACGCGCGTATTCTCGTTCTATTTCCCTTGGCCTTCGCGTTTTCCGGCCGACATGCCAACGAATTAGTCTCGAACGCTTCGTTACAGCGTAGGCGGCGAGTTAGTCGTCGCGGCTTCGAGATTGTTGAATCTCGAATGGTTTAAAGAGGTATGCAGGAGACGGTGAATTTCGTGAGAATGTTTACGAGGAGCGAGGGTGGAAAGTCAAGAGCGAGTGGAGGGTGGTCGCTCGAGATTAGAAAGAAGGGTGCATGGTCACTGAGACTTCAGGCGGATAGCAGCGAACGAGTCTTGGAAATGTCTCGCAGATTGCCTCGATCCGGCTTGACATTGTACGTACTTCTCGGAAGATGTTTACCCGAGGTTGAATCTGGATGGAGTGTGTACTCGTAGTTGAAATTTTATTTTCTCCAGTTGCAATGCTCTAGCAATTGCCGGGCTCGTGTCAGGGACGACTCTTGCCCATTTTTCCGGTTCTTCAAGTAATAACGTGGATAATAGATGGACGTAAGACACGTGTATTTATGGAATCGATGTTACAACGAATTAAGTCTTTCTCGATATGGTTGGACACGTGACTGTGATTCTGCTGTCGATTATGGTACTCGCCATTGAACCACAAATCGTACAGCAATAGGATTGTAATTATTCAAGGGGAATAATACATGTGACATACAAGAAAGTAACTGTATTCGGTGATACAGTAACGAGGTATATAAACTTTATGTATGAAAGAATTGATTAATGCGAAGATCAGAGTTATGGTGTTTAAAACTGAAGTGTCCTATTGCTAGATGACGACTGACTCTATCGCCAAAATACCAGATTCTTTTAAATTAGAGTCCCGAAGGTCCTTGGGGACTAAAAAAGGTCAACACTGTTATCCCGAGGTCTCTGTCAGCCCTAATGCCATCGTTGCACGACCCACGACCGATTTACTTACAAGGATAAACATTTAAGACAGTCCCAAGTAACCTGCGTAGCAATCACCGACATAAATTCGAATCCTTCCATTTCAAACACCATAAAACAACCAACCCTCAACTTCTCCCCACGTAAACGCTCATGTTAAACGACCGAAAAATCGTATACCACTCTGCTTACACGAAATTATCCCCGAAAACACCGTAATCAGATACGAGAACGGATAGGGGTAGTAATTTGGTAAAAACGCGGCGACCCGCGTCCCGGCAAAAAGCACGGTCGCGTCGCGACGTCGACGGCGGGACGGGAAGGGGGGAGAAGGTGGAAGTATCGAGCAGAGGCCGGCCCGCGACGCAGGCCATAAATAACGGTTCGGATCAGCGAAATCGAGCAGGAAACTCGAAGCGTTCCGCGTGGAATATTAATCCGCCGGCGGGGCACGGGGTGGAGCTTCGACACCCGGGTGACGAGTCGATTTTCTAGAACAAACCGCGGGGCATTACCGGCGCGCGGCCGAGGTTCTAATAGCGTTAGGAAGCCTCCTGTTACCGGCGGAAGAAATTTCGGAGTCATCCGGCTCGCGGTAAATGCATACCTATGCAAAGCCGGTGCTTCGCCGCGGATCGATCGCGCGCGGCCAACCAGGGAGGATCGACTGGTCGCAGGTGTTTAATTCATCCCGCCGACCGGGGCAGCGATCGATCCGCGTCAAACGAACGTCCTGCGATCTCTCGAGGGGGCCTCTCGCCGGAACCAGTCGACCCCCTGTGACTTGCCGGCGTGATCCTCGCGCGAATCGCGGTTACCTCGGTGAATCTATGGTTATTTGATCGGGTCTGTTATTAAACTCGGTCCCCGGCCACGCTGCGAGAGATATTAAACGTCTTTTCTCGCTTGGAGGAAAGCGGGATGAAACGGTAGAGTAAAAAGCGGAAGAAGGTTCGTGTTCCTCTTAATAGCGCTGATTTCGAAGAAGAGGTAATTTCCAAAGAGTCGGGGGTTATTTCCTCGAGACTTAAAAGAGAGAGAATTCACGGTTGGTCATTGTCGATGGAAATTAACGAGGAATCGCGTGGCGCAACGAGGCGGAAAAATATAAGCGTACTTTGTCACTTAACGAAAGCTCGGTATGACAAAGCTTCGACGTATATGTTGGTTATACAGGGTGTCCCGTTTGAAGCCCCGCGCTCGATTGTTTCTTAGTAATCTTCTTCTTTAGGTTGTTTCGAAAAATGTTTCAAATGCGACTTAGACGACTTGCTTTTTTCATGCAAGCGAGTAGTGCGTTTGAGGATGAATATATTGACCTGTATCACTTTGGTCTTCGAGGGTTGTAATATCGTAATATCGTAAAACGAAGGACGAAACGCGTCCACTTTGCAAACGTCTATACCCGTTCTAAATGTGTCTTTCGAAACAGAGAGAGTTTCGGATAGATTCTTCTATTTGCAGTTAAAATGATCGAACTCGAAACGAGACATATACGATAAACAGACAGCAGAATTTGTACGAAAGAATTCAACACCGCGAGAAACAAGCGGTGCCCTTTTCGAACCGGTCGATGAATCGCTCGATAATAGATCGACTCTCTAATCCATCAAAGTTCGCTCGTTCCAGCGATTTATTTATTTATCGAGGCAAGGCCTATTTATACGATAGAAAATCGGGTAGACCGTGGTACGACACGCGAGCACGCGAATGAGCATAACGAAACCGGGGCTGTAAACGCGACGAATGCAACAACCGAGACGGGTCTGGCTAACGCGCGAACGACCACGAGAGAGCGAATACTAGAGCGAATGCGAGAAACGATTAAAAAGTCTCCGGCGAAGCGAGGATGCAATCTCGGTCCTCTCCGCGGCGGAAACGAAATACAAATATGGACGCGCTCGGGGCGGCCTGTCGATCAAAATCCTCCCTTGCGCCCGCGCGTCGCCGGTCCCAGAGGGTGGGTCGGTTTCAACGAAAACCGACAATTACCGAATACCGACAGGCCGACCGCAACATTGTTCGACCGGCAACGTAACAATCCCGAGCGGTCACGCAAGCTACACCTGCGCGCCGGCCTAACCGGCCGCAGCCACCCCTAACCCTCTGATATCCCGGCTGCCATAATAGCCAGGAAACCGAGCAATTTCCCAAATACGCGTCTACGCTCGGTTATTCATGCCGAGACAGCAATCAAACCAGCTCTGCCTCGTCCGCGAGTCAGCTTGACCCAACCTTGACACTGAGCGAGGGGTAGCTTGTTTGCCGGCGGGGGTTGGACGCGGTGGAAGTTGCCCCTGGACGTTCCTGGGGGTTGTAAGTGGCGGGACAGAGAGGCCTGAGAGTACGGAAGGTATCCGCAAAGGGTAGAGAAAGGCCGTGAAGAGAGGGGAGGGAGGAGAGGGTGGAAGAGAGAAAGAACAAGGGGTGGAGAAGAGAGAGCGGAAGAAGAAGCGACAAAACGATGAAACGGCCAGGTGGAGGTAAAGGTGGCGCGAAAAGGGAAGATAGAGGGTGACGATAGCGAAAGAGAGACGGGGATGGAGGAGTGGGTGGAGGAGGAGGGAGCGAGAAAGACGGAGAGGGTTGGAGAGGAGGAAGAGAGCGAGAGGAAGCGAGAACGGGGGATAGAGTGGGCGAGGGTGGTCGGAGGAGGGCGAGGAAAAGGAAAGGAGGGATGCTATGTGTCCCGTGGTGCGAGGGTGGGGCGATCAATACTGCAGGAACACCCCCTGAAGCCGGCTTCATTCAGCAGGCTCTCTTTCCACCGATTCTCGTGACTCCGAGCCGCTCTAACGCCGCTACTATAGCCGACTATAGTGTCCCTCTAAGAGTGCAAGGGGCAACCGGCACGATTGTTTCGAGATAATCGCCCTTTTCGATTTAATCGTGTTAAAAGGATGAAAGGATTTCGCGGGGAAACGGCGAGCTTTGATTTCCCTCGATTTCCGTCCATCTCCGACCCCTTTTATACCCTCCTCGCGATTTTCTAAACGTCTTTTACAAAAACTCTTCTCCAGAGAATTCCCCGATATTTCCGATATTTTTCTGTTTTATCGCCCTTCCTCTTTACTCTCTTTGATCGTGTTAACGGGGACCGGAGGAACGTCGAGGGGGATGATCGCGGATCGCAATCGCGAGTCGATCGATACGGGACGGTTGTTTTCGCGTTTCATATCGTGTCCGAGGGGTGGCACCGGGCCTGCCTCATTTTTCAAAGCCGTCTATCAATCAGCCCGTAACAAATTGAATCGTCCAATGAAGGAAACGATTTGTCACGCGATTGCGCGCGGCCGACGAGCACGGGGGATGAAGACTGATTGCTCGAGCATTAATTTCGTATTTGACTAACAAATGAAGAAACGAGGAAGGCTTCCTGGGTATCGATCTCCGGGGACAATCGGGAGCTCCTCGAATCGCGATTCGACGTTCCACGCAGAGGATTCGTTTAAACGGCTGACTAGACCGTCCGAAACGCGAGATTTAACCAAGAAACTTCCGCCGTGAGTCTCTTCGCTATCGATCGCAGCTTGGATGTCGAACGGGAAACAAACGCGCGACTCGGCGTAACGAAATGGCAAAAGCGGCAGGGAAAACGGTTTTCGCGCCGCGAGTTTCTTCTCTATCGACTAGAGCTAACGGGAGCGTGTCGCTCGGGTGAGAAGAAAGCGAAATCCTTCGAGCATGGCGCGGATTATCTTCGAGGATTACGCGGCGCGCCGCGAATCGCTCGCTTATTACGAAACGAGCAAGCGGGAACGATCGGCTGTGGATCGACGAGGATCGGGACCAGCGTCGTTGAGTTTTCGCGCATCAATAAACGATTAAACCGCCGACATGGTGACGCTATCGAACGTTCTAAATATAATTGCCCGTTCACAGGGCCTCCTACGGTCATCCGCGTCGCCGCGACCGCGTCGCCATCGATCATGGGCCTCTTTATTAACGAGTCCGTCCGATGAATGAATTCCTCGCTGTTTTTACATCCCTCCGCCAGCGATATTCGCGTCAGTCGCCGATTTTTAAAGCCCCATCCCCATCGACCAACCGCGCGTAACCCTCATTCGCAAATTGGAGACAAAAGTCGAACGATTTATCGAGGATTTATCGGCTATGCTACGTGGAACGTTTCCAATTTTAGTCGCGTGTGAAGAATGACAGAACGGAGGCACGATTTGCAGGGAAAACGGCGCAGGCAGAGGCTTCCAGGTGTAATTAAGCTTTCCCGGGACTGCGAGCCATGGCTTCGCGGCCATTTTGATAACCCTCGTAAACGGAGAGCCCGTATAACCCCTATATCGAGCAACACGGGTCTAACTCAGCCGCGATCGTCTTTCCCTTGCGCCCATCAAACTCAGGACACCGTTCCCGGTCCCATCCCGTAGTATATCCAGAAGCAATCGCGATCCCGCAAGCTCCTGCGATCGATTTATAATTAAGCACGGTGCTTCCTGTGCCGAACGACCGCTCCTGACGAAGACGATAAAAGAAACGCGTTTCGCTGGCTAAATTACAAAAACTCGAGATGCAACCGGGTACTATTAAGCGAGGATTTCCAAAAGAAATCTGGATCGACGAAGAATAGGACGAAGCATGCTAACTTTCTCATTTTTCCGATCTTGAGACTCTAAAGTTTTAAAAATTCGATCCTAAAATTTATCTCACGCATTTTCCCTTTTAACACACAACCTATCACAGTCGAACGAATCCAAACACAATAGAATCTAGATGGAAGATCAACTACGCGTAAATATCGAGAGAAAAATCGCGAAAACGGCAACGTTAAAGGCAAAATTTCGGTTGAATAGTTTTCCAAACTTTATTCGTAGTAAAGAATCAACCTCTTCTTAAAAGAAAAAAATTCCACGAGGAAGGGAGAAAAAAGGCTGCGAAATACACTGCGAAATTTGCCCGAAACAACTCGGAGAAGAGAGAATAGGATGGAAGGAGAGCGGAGACGAGGAGGAAAGGGCGAAAGGGGGGTCGAGGCGAAAGGGCACGCAGTAAAGCGCGGAAAGAGGGTCGTAAAGCGTGGCGGTAGCATCCGGTCGATGGTCAAGCATCCCTCTGGCGCGATGCACGCGGTTTTCCTGGCCATCGGCGATAGGCCGCGGCTGTACGAAGCAACGCACGCTGCGGCGACTGCAGTGGCGATATTTCACCGGGCATGCCTGACCTCTCGCCGCGCTCAGGTGCACCTACGTACGTGGAAACGCGCGGCCCAGGTGTCCCGCCGGCGCCCGCCGACGCCCGCCGACGCCCGCGCCAGCCAAGCCGCCGTTCCACGTTTGTAAATATCGAACGAGACCTAACTACGCCGCGGAGAGCGGTCCGCTCGATTAAAACGGATGCTGCGGCGAAACACGAGACGCGTCCAGCACCGAGACGCTCCGCGCCGCGCCGCGTGTCGACAGCCACGATCGCGTTACGGCGACGTGTGTTTAACTCGGTTAAAGACCCAGGGGAAAAACTCAGGCAGCGCGTGGTCCGGGGTTCGTCGCTGGACCTTGTCCTTTCCGCTTCGATGTCTGAAGCAAAAAGCTTCGGTAGAACGACCGTGTAACACGCCCGGTGATCATGGGGAACACGCGGAAACCGGTGTCATAGGGGAACGATTAAGGAGACCAGTGGAATTTTGAAAAGAAGGAGGTTGGTTCCTAGGAAATTTGCGACTTTGTTTTTGCTTGTTTAATAATGGAAAATGAGAGTCTGAAAAAGAATAAGAGAAAGGGATGTTTCTTTTGGGGGTTGAAGTTTACATTAGATAAATAGATCTATGCTTTATCATGGAGAAGATAATGAGAATGATTGCGTGGGGGTGTGATTACAGAAACGAATGGAATTTTTAGAAAGAGGTGATTCGGTTTCGATTCTTGGAAGTGGTTGAAACTAATACTGGAGTATTGGCTTGTTTAATATTTGTGGCTCGTTTAATATCTCGATGTTGAAAATAGAAATCTGAGAAGGAATAAGGAAGAGAGATGATTTTCTTGGAGATTAAAGTTTGTATGTAGCTAACTTAATCTATATTTTGTCTATGCCTTATCGTGGAAAAGGTAATGAGAATGATTGCGTGGGGGTATGATTAGAGAAACGAACAGAATTTTTAGGAGAAGATGGTTCGGTTTCGATTCTTGGAATTGGTTGAAATTGGTACTCGAGTATTGGCTTGTTTAATATTTGTGGCTCGTTTAATATCTGGGGGTTGGACAATAGGAGTCTGAGAAAGAATAAGGGAGAGAGATGGTATTTTTAGAGATTAAAGTTTGCGCGTGGATAAATGGATCTATATTCCGTCTATGTTTGATCACGAGGAACACGATGAGAATGATTTCATAAAGGTATGATTGGGAAAACGAATGGAATTTTGACCAAAAGGTTAGGGTAGGTCGGTTGAAT
>NW_027471483.1:0-24633 GCF_051020765.1 Lasioglossum baleicum
ACAAACTGTTATTTGCATTTAACCCGAAAATTATGAATATTTCGTAACAGAATCTTTTCGTGCGATAACGTGACTGGATATTAAAGTATTATTAATCGATAGAAAAATTTCGAATGATCGATACGTAACTATGTTCAGAGAATTAAAAGTAATTATGATAAGCCACGGTTATTGCGGATTATTTCGCTTAACGATGCAAGTGGGTTAATTTCTCGTGCGTTTACCGGGGAGAGCAGGGAATTTTCGAGAAACCGAGAATCATAATTTTCTGTCATCACTGAGATTTATTAAGACACGCGATATTATCGCGAAAACGTAAAGAGAGTGCGTGTCCCGCTTGGAAAATTACGCTTAACCTATTTCCGTTTTAAATTGGAACATGTTATAGCCGGGAATATTATATTCCCGGGTTTATTATTGAAAAAAAGGGAAAAGAGAAAAAATTTCTTTCGAAAGGAGAAAATTTTTCACTATATACGGGAGAACGCGTTCTATGTAGGAAACAGATATTGTATTTTCCTGCGCGCTTATTGAACGCCTGGACCTTATGAAGTCTTGAATTCTCATATAACGATTTATTCCTTAATTCTTTCCGAAGTTACGAGACAGTAGCTCATTTTCCGAAAACAATTTACATATTGCGTCTCTCCCTGTCATCTATTTTAATCAAGCTTTCATAAAATTGTAACGAAATTTCTCCATAAAATTGGAATTCATCATAGTCTATGTTACTACGTGATTACGTTCGTTATTTAACGATAAACTGATGTGACTATATTTGGAACTGTCGTTAAAAATCACTCGATCGCTGTTATTTTACGATTACTTTGATTTTTCCATTCTTTGTTACGTTATTCCATTTATTTAAAACTGCAACTATCTAAACACGAGACTACGATAAAGATAATAGTAAATATAGTGATACCACGAAAACAAGTAAATATATTAATTACAGTTCTATCTTAATACGAGCTGATAATAATTTCTTTTAAATAATTGCAGAATTTGTCTCGATAACGAATTGACATTCATTTATTTTTAAAGCAAATATATATTTCTAATTGCAAAAAAGAAACCTCTGTAATTACTATCTTTTTCACTCGACTAGTAGTTCTTCTATCTCAATATGACTTGACATTAATTTTTTCTTCGAAGCAGGTATAAATTCATAATAATATGAAAAAGTAAAATTCTGTAATTACTATTTTTCTTTTATTAAACTGATAATTATTCTATTTCAGCATGAGTCGGTATTAATTTTCTTTGGAAAGGAATATTCCGAGACCAGTTTTTACGAGTGAATCGGTGTAGTTGTAGCGTTAAGATTTCGCTTCTTTTTCGTTCATTTTCAGTCATTTGACCGTGGTAGGTTTAGCGTTAAAGGGAAATGAAGAGACAGCACTGGAAGGGTTAAATCGTTATATGAGAAATACAGGTGATATACGAGGGAAGCAAGTATCGTATCTATAGCCTTTTCGTGTTCACCCTGATTCGCATAACGAGCTGGAGATGTGTTTAAACAGCAAGCTTACTGAACGGCCGATTCTTATGAAGTCGCGAGCAACCGTGAGAATCCGTTCACCAGATTGGATTGGAACGCTTGAATGGATATACGGGGTGAAAGCCTGATCCGCCTGGGTCTGGATGCTGCTGTCATTGTGTTTGTGATACGGTAACGTATTGCGGTGAATATACGTTTTCGCGTGTTCCAAGGCGACGAGATGGTGACAGGTGTTTTGTACCAATGAAATATTACGATACCGAAGTTTACGAGATGCTCTTAATGTTCGCTGCAATAAATTTTCAATATCGGCCCGAGGAATTTCGAACTAGCGACTCCGAGAATTCGATTATAAAGGAAGTTGAGATAGCGAGAACTATGGAATATGACAAATCCTTATTTCGAAAATTAAAACACGAAGGATCGAAATTTGAAACTCGAGAAATTGGAAGTTGCGAGTTCGACGAATTGGAATATGACAAATCTTTATTTCGAAAATTAAAATACGGAAATGAGAGAAACTGGAAGTTGCAAGTTCGACGAATTGGAATAAGACAAATCCTTGTTTTGTAAATTAAAACACGAAGGATCGAAATTTGAAACTCGAAAAATTGGAAGTTGCGAGTTCAACGAATTGGAATATGACAAATCTTTATTTGGAAAATAAAAATTTGGAACTCGAGAAATTGCAAATCGACGAATTAAAATACTCCAAATGGAAGTTCGGAAAATTCGCGAAGAATCGAGACATGCGAGATGAAAAATCAAAGCGTGTGAGATCGAAATTTGAAACTCGGAAAATTAGAAGGCGAAAGGACGAAATTTAGAGTTCGGGAAATGCAGAAAAATGGGAATTTAGAAAACAAGGGTGAAAGTAATTAGAATCCGAAAGACGAAACCGTGGAACGTGGAGAATTAAAATACGCAGACTTGAAATTTGAAACGTAAAGAGTCGAAACAGGAAAAATCCATAGACGCTTAGAAAGCGTGAAAAATGAAAATTCGAGGAATTAAAATTCAAAGCGTAAATTTAAGAAAACCGGAACTCGCGAATTTATCTCTCGATAAAGATAAATATCACGAAATGACCAAAGAGTGGGATTTTCTTTCATTTCCCGGCCGGTACGAAACTACTTGCGTTTCAGAGAGTAAAATACTACGGCCAGGGGGAAAAAAATTCCGTGAATTTAATGGAACTTTATTTTCCGTGCATATTCTCGACATAAAACAACACGAATATCGCGCTGTTCCTTTTATTTGACCAGCTTCAAGCGTGGCAAATGAAGATTTAATTAAACCTTTTTCAGCAATTATTGGATTAATTAGTAAAACTGTGTAATCGCTCTTTGTCTGTTACTGAAATGCCTTGTATGGAACTTTAACGTTACAAACACACGGTGCCGCGGTATAAAGCTCGAATTCTGAAGATGAAAACCACGTTAAAAGGAAATTCATTTCCATTCTATCGATCAACCGACCATTAATTTCGCTTCGATAACGCATTGTCGTCTACTCGTGACCTGCCTTATACGTATCGGGACTTGCTAAAAGCGTATTTCAATGCGAGAAATAATTTTTCTCCGTTACACGAAAGACGCGCGACGTCTCGAATACATTTCTCAGACGACGAAGAAAGACGGGAAAAGAACGAGCGAGAATTCGATGAAATTTCTACCGCCGTCGGACGAGAATCGTTTCTCCAATTTGGCACTCTCGATAATTTTGCTTCGCGCGAGGATTATACGAGGCTGGGAATTTTCGAAAATCTAGGACACCGCGAAACGAAATCCATTTTCAGCCTATCAAGCAACAGGCTATCGATTTCGCACCGACAGCTGGTCCCTTTTCCCTTTAGAAAGGCTTCAGGGCTCAAAATTTAATAAAATAGGTTTCACAAGTCCCGCGGCACTCCCTTTCCGCGTAAAATGGATTACAATTAAGCGTTCGAAGTGGAAGGAATTGTAATAAAAATGGCAGGAATCGAACACGTTGCTCTTCTTTCCCGTTTCTTTACTTTCGAATCTTTATTTTGCGAAACGAAGTTTTCAGTATTGGCTTCGGCTATTTATCTTCCACCCTTTTTCCGACAATTTTTCAAATCGCGAATATTTTCCTCGCGATAGTCGAAGAAGACACAGCTGATTCTAACGACCCACGAAATTTCGAGTTTCATTTTTCTTCCGATGCGTGTCACACGGAAGAAACCAATTTTAATTTCTTATTTTGAGAATTCTAAGTTAAAGAGACGAAACTTTCCTGATTTCGATGAGAGATATTCATCTGATAATAATAAATAAACGTATATCGTATAATAGTTCAGAATTTTGGTAATTTTTAGAATTTATAAATTTTTTAATTCGGTTAGAGAAATTGTCCATTACGAGAGCATTTAATTTTAGATATACATATGTCCACTTCGTTTAATCGAGGCAATTATCACCATCGCTTTTAATTGATTGAATCAACCGAGACACAGATGACATCTGCCTTCATTAACATTAGGAACTTTTTCTCTTCTGCGTTATGTCATCCAGCTGGCTTAAACTGGTATAATATTGCAAGAAAACTGCTGGGAAACCGTGCATCAAACACAGAAGACGGATCTCAATCAGATCTGTCTCGTACAAACAACAAATCACAAACTTTGACTATCCTACAGTCCTTTTGGATTTAAGAAACGGATTCGACATTGTGAGAAACTTTTATTTGATCAAAAAGAAGACAGAAAACAGGAAGAATCGTATCAAACCAACCTTAAATTCTCCCATATCATTGATCCATCGACAATAAAGCCCAAAACCCAAGAAAAGGATCCAAAAATCACACCCTAGCTTAATCACTATTAAGAACCTTTTTTTTCTCTGTATTATGTTAAAACACCTCTGGTACCAAAGAATATAAGAATAAGAATATAAAATCATGCATTAAACCCATCAGACCAGTCTCCAACAAACAACAAATCTCTAACTCCGACCAGCATAAAGTGCTACTGCGTCCAAGATCTGGATTCATCGTCGCGAGACCCATCCTCGCCAAAAAGAGGACAAGAAAACCAATCGAACGATAGCAAACCAACCCTAAATCCTCCCAAACCTATGATCCATCGACAACGAAACCCAAAACCCAAGAAAAGGATCCAAAAATCACACCCTAGTTTAATCACCATTAAAAACCTTTTTCTTTTCTGTATTATGTTAAAACACCTCTGGTACCAAAGAATATAAATTAAAAATCATGCATCAAACCCATCAGACCAATCTCCAACAAACAACAAATCTCTAACTCCGACCAGCAGAAAGTGCTACTGCGTCCAAGATCTGGATTCATCGTCGCGAGACCCATCCTCGCCAAAAAGAGGACAGGAAACCAATCGAACGGTAGCAAACCAACCCTAAATCCTCTCGCACCTACGCTCGATCGACCACGGAACCCAAAGACCCAAGAAACCGACGGAAGAACCTCGCGCCAAACCCGGAAGGCCGTTCGGAATCAATCTTCGGGCCGGCCATCCGTTGCACAAAGGATCGTCCCTGCGAACGACATAAAACTCCGCATAGCTTTATCAAATTCCCCATTATCGGAATCACTGGGTTTTACAGCGACGCGATACGGGAAACGTTTAACCCGCGGCGAGGCCGGACAATATCCGCGCGCGGGTCAGACCGGTCCAGCGTAATAACGCTGGAAACTAAGAGTCGGGACAGGAAATCCGTGCAGCCGGAATTCGTCGACTTTAGGGCCGCGTAAAACGTTTAAGTGTGGCCATCAAATTTTCCACCGACACGTTTACGGTGTTCGAAACGCCACGGAGAACTCGACCCCTGTCGAATCGTCTCAGCTCGGCTCGCGATTAATCCCTTCGTCTATGGTGTCGTGGTAAGGAGATGGGCATTACGGATGATAGCTCTGGTTCGTGGACAGGGCCCAATGCAAACTGCGTCTTTCTCTTTTAACGATAGAACTACCGAACGGGTCAAAATAACTCTTTTCCGATATTTTATTTTACTATTTCTGAGACCGTATAAACTGTTTTTGACAACATTTTTTCCTACTTTAGATTCAGATCGAAACACAATTGTTTATAGTTATTCAGTTTCCTCGTACCACAATAGTTATCTTCATTCGTGAAAAATATATTTAGATACGTATTATATTTTAGATCGGTAGTTTTAGTGTTGATTACGCGTTATTCAAACGTTTGAATAGATCTCGCGAAAGTATTTTGAAGAAACGCGATTATTTCGAAGGAATTCTCTATTTTTACTATTTCTGAGACCGTGCAAACTGTTTTTCACAAAATTTTTGCCTATGTTAGATTCAGATCGAAACACAATTGTTTATAGTTATTCAATTTCCTCGTACCACAATAGTTATCTTCGTTCGTAAAAAATATATTTAGATACGTATTATATTGTAGATCGGTAGTTTTAGTATTGATTACGCGTTATTCAAACGTTTGAATAAATCTCGCGAAAGTATTTTGAAGAAACGCGATTATTTCGAAGTAATTCTCTTTTTTACAATTTCTGAGAACATACAAATTGCTTTTGAGAAAATTTTTGCCTACTTTAGATTCAGATCAAAACACAATTGTTTATAGTTATTCAGTTTCCTCGTACCACAATAATTATCTTCGTTCGTGAAAAATATTTTTGGATATTCACTATCGGTAGTTCTAGTGTTAACTACGCGTTATTCGCATGTTTGAATGTAGCTTGTGAGAATTCTCTGTCGAAAAATAAGTAGACACTGTCTTACGAGTATCTTGAAAGCTAATAAGGTTAAATTCAGAAAACAGAAATTGAGAAAATTAATGTTTTTCGATACGCAAAACGCGTATTTAATTATTTACTTCGGTGGTTACGAGATGCACTTAGAATATTCGTTATGATTAGTTCGAATAGAGAATTTATTCGGAAATGCAAAACATGAAGCTCCAGTCGAGGAGATGATAAACGAGAAATTAATGAAAGAAAGGAATAAGTAGAGTAGATAAAAGAAATTGATCCTTTGCTTTGCATACACGCGTACTTCCATTAAATTCGGAGTACTACTCGCGAGTTACTGTATTTTTCTTTAAATATATTACAAAAATACTCCGGGAAGATGTCTTCCAAATGAAAAATTAACGTTCGTCATTGGCACAACTTCAAGTGCTTAACGGAACCGTGAAATGGCTCGATGTGTGACCGACTTTGTCGTTGATTATGGCACGCGTTATTGGGACTTAAATCGTAGGGCAAGGGGTTAATGCCACCCCGATTGGGCTGGATTTCGTCCAATCCGGAAACCTAGATCTTCAGGGCAGGAATAGGTGTTTGGTAAGTGTGGTTTGGATCAAATTTGGTGGATTCTGGGTAAATTAGGTGTGATTATCGCGATTGGTGATTTCTTTTTTGAGGATAGTTTGGTTTTGATTAGGGGTGTAAGAAAATGTGTTTGAATCTCTGAATATCTATTTATCTTATTATCAGGGGTTGATAATCTTATCAACCTTATTAATCTTATTTCAGATTGCGTGATTTTTTAGAAAATGTAACATTTAATTGCAATAGGTAAATATATAGCAAACAAATCGCTTTGTAACTCAATTGGTGAATGAATTAGAATTTTTTGAAACTGTGATTGGTTTGAACAATTTTATCCTTGGAGTTTAGATAATTATAGCGAAGATAGCTAATTTCAGATATGTCAAAATTATGGATTTGTTATAAAAATATCACGGAATTGATGTTAAAATAAATGAAACTTGAATCAGGTAGAAGAATTGAGATTGTTTATTAAAATTGAATTTTCTAAATTTTCCTATTCTGTAGGTTAATTTGGAATAGACGTGAAAAATGATTCCGCGATTGTTTCAACGAAAAATACCATTTGTAAGATTCTGATAATTATAATATAAATATTAAAGACTGGTCTGACTAAAATGGATAGATTCAATGACAATGCAGAACTGCGAAGTTGTATCTCGAGAATTCGTGACACAAGCGAGAAATAACCGATGTTTCCGCTATTAATTTCTCAAGTATGAAATTTATAATTTCACTATAAAGCGGCGGAAACATGAAACCACTGTGACTAAGTAGAGAAAATAGAATCCACGTGCACGTGACATTTACTCGGAATTACTTCCCAAATGATCCTCTTAATTTTTCGAGAGACCCCAGTGTGTACATCCTTCTAATACTAATAACTTTGCCTTTATTAACACGTTCTCGCTGTCGTAAAATTATGTCATTTCGTAATACAGCGAAACGGTGGAGGAAAAGCCCGCGAGGCCGTGTGAGCGAAGTTAAAAATCCCATTCACCCGTTCCGCGATACTTTTCCCTCCTTTTCATTTGCAATAACGATTAAGAATTTCATAATGCACCGTCCTTCGTTAATAACGAAAGCTTTATACAGCCCGGGGAGAAATAAAATTTTCATCGGTAAGATAGACGTTCTTCGATTCTTCTTTTAATATATCGTAAATGAGACACGTTCCCGCGAATTTTACTACGACAGAAAATTACGATCGAATAAATTTCCAACTTGCATAATTCCGTAAAGACTTCGCGCATTAAATACAGATTTTAATTTAAACTTCTAGAAGTAACCTCCCATTTATCGTCCTTCGCCATTTTTACTCTTTTAAGACACGGGATATCTCGCCATTCTTCCACGATGCATTAGCCAATGTACAATACGCACATACACGCGCAGAGGAAGATCAAAGTATCGAGAAACCGGGTACATCGAGATTTTTCCACGACCGAATACGCTTACTGACAGAAGTACAGAGATAAAGTAACCATTCGCGAAGTTTCATAAATTTTTTATTCGGTGAATAATAAATTATAAATATATTATCAGTTGTATCGAATATAAAATTTTACTTCGCTTATAGATTTATGTATTTCGATGTTAATAAATGTAATTCAATTTAGGCTAAAAAAATTGTACTTTACCAGCAATCGACCAAAATTAAAAATAGAATAGATGACTTTTTAGAATAACTTACTATAAAATTTTACTTCGCTTAAAGATTTAGGTATTTCAATGTGTAAATAAAATTTTGTCAAGCTTGAACGAAAAATTCTGCTCAGGCTAAAAAATGGTACTTTTCAATCAATTGAACAAAATTAAAAATAGAATAGATGACATTTTAGAATATCTTACTATAAAATTTTACTTCGATTATAGATTCATATATTTCGATGTGTAAATAAAATTCTGTAAAACTTGAACGGAAAATTCAGCTTAGACTAAAAAATGGTACTTTTCAATCAATCGACAAAAATTAAAAATAGATAGATGACATTTTAGAATATCTTACAGAGATAATTCAATTTTTTAATTTCTTAATTTCCATCAGCAAGTGTATTTAGTATATATTTCTAGCTCTCTCTTTTACATTAATTTTAATTTCGTGCATATACAATTACTCCGTTAAAAGGGTAATCCCTTACCTAGTGTACAAGATTTAAGGATATTGACTTCGGAGTACTTAGGAATCTACGTGAATATTTAAAATATACGTACAAAACCGGCAGTCTCGAGACATTCGTTGGAGCTAATAATTTAAGAAAAATCGACGTTATAAATTTAAGGTGCATTTACTTTCAGCGAACCGTTCGCGTAGCAGTGCCGTACACTTGTTTATCGCGTAAGCCCGTATAGCCCTGCGAAGCAAAAGTGTTCTATGGTGAAGCAATCAGTGAGCACGGAAACCGCAGGTCCCCTAGAAATAGCAGGGCTGACCAGAAATAGGACGCAATGGGGCGATAAATATCCGACGTTTATAGCTATAGATATGTTGTAAATTTTCCTAACCTCGCCTCTAGAAATTTCAAGCAAAAAAAAGCCCTGGTGCGCGAAGTACACCGGGATTTATTTCGATGTTCTCGTTATCCACGCGATAGTTTCTGCAATACGACCTTCAATTATTCGAAGCGAAAAAATTAGACACGCGAAATATAACAGAATTAAAATACGAATGAAAATTCGCAAGAATTGGAAAAATATTCTATTATACATATAAAAAAAGAAGAATAATTTAAACGATTGACGAAACGTGACGATAAAGAGTTTCTGGGCTCGTAAAAATTTTGAATGTAATTTTAATTTTTATTTTCTCGTTGTCTAAACGATATTCATTTTTAGGATACAATCTTCAAACTTGGAAAATAATAGAATTAAATGAAAATAAAAATTGTTTTAAATTCAAAATGATACTAAACTAAATGTATTTTTAAAACTATAAAGATATTATATGATCTATATATTCTATATATGATCTATATATTTTACTTTAAAATTTTTATAACACAGTCTTCAATTTTGGAAAGTCACAGAATTAAGGTGAGAATTGAAGCTTACGAAAAATCCAAAAATTTACTAAACACAGGAACATTTTATACGCGTAACAAGATATATCTCACTAATGAATTCCTAAGCCCAAAATATTTTGACTCCTTCTAGTGATCTATCTGTAACAACGATCACGAATCGCAATGCTCTACACGAATCTCGGAGTACAAAATAGCATACCTCCGTCTAATTTTTCCCCAGATCCCAAAGTTGCAAGTTCTAAGTCCAGAACGATAATACTCGTCTAACTTATTCCAAAGTCCGTATCGCGGAACAGTGCCGGATGAATGTTTGAAAAGGAAGAGGTGCTGGGTCCGCGTAGAAGTTGGACCGATAGAATAGAACACCGCGACGTCTACATGAATCTTTGAAGCGTAGATGTACGTGTGGTTTACGGTAGAAGTTCAGCTGGATCGAATACAAGAGAATATTCAGATCGAGAGGTGAATGATTGAAACGCGTGACTGATCGGCATGGAACTCTGTGGAAGACCATAGTCTTCTGACAAGACGTCTCACGAAGACTTTGCCTAATCGACGCGAAAGCGACTCGACGTAACGCGTCGAAGGCAAACGGTCCAAGTGCAATTACACCCGAGTTGGGTAGACGAACACGAGGAATCCGTAGAAGACTGGAACCGCGAAACAGGATATCCGTTTCGGAACCGGCGCGAAACTGCTTATCCGATTTAGTGGTTAAAGCGATAGAAGGAGCGTCTGCGCGGAGCGAGCTGGCAGAGGCGGAAAATTACAAGATCCCGGCGGGGGGTCGTAAAAATCCGGAGGACAGGAATCCTCGGAAGCTAGGCGAATTTATCTCGCGCGAAAAGAGCGCGTGCGTGGCGGTGAAAAGGGTAGAGGACCGATATAATAATCCCAACGCCTCGCGAGCCTCGAGGAAGCACTTGGACGAGGAAAAATATCGCGACGGTATATTCGATGGCATATTTTAACGCGAGTGCTCGCCGCTCTGCTCCCTCGAGGGGGGATGAGAAATCAATGAAATATCTATATATACGATGTAACAAAGTAGCTTTGGCAGTCACCGCCAGAGGTCTTCCATCACGAAATCCCAGCGTTCATCGTGTTTCGCTGGGAACCATCGATCTGCGCGAATAAATCGCCTGTCCTAATATCGAATGTCCCCGTGTCTGACGCATGACCGTGCTAGATAATGCTTCCTCTGTCTTCATACTTCACCCCGTGCCGCCCTGGAACAGACGCTGGCAGAACGCTCGAGGAAAGACGAGAGCTGGTTCTGGCGCCGCGATCCTTCTATAAGAGGACACAGTTGTCCAGCACTCGTTTTATCCAACGGAATATTTAACGCGTCGATGCAGGAGTCGTCTCTTTAAAACGTCTTTTAAACAGTTTTACGAGTGTTCCAGACGATGGTCCGAGAAAAGGAGTCCTTGGAATATTCTTAAGTCTTGGAAAGTCTCCGCGTGATTAGGCTTTAGTATATAAAACCTCGCTAGTTCGAGGACCAAGTCCAAGATTCGATAAATCACCAGAATCCGAGAAAGCTGACGAAATTGCCCGAAACTCTGGATTAGGATCTCCGAACCAAGTCTAGAATAGAATGTTAATTTGAAGTTTCATTTTAACCAGGCGATAGCAGACGGAGAAGAGACTCGTTATGCGAATAAGAGGAACTAGATTTGTACATTTACGAATAGCTGAATATTAACACGTAGAAAGTTTCGATAAATTTCTCAGCCGGAGAATAAATTTACTCTTGACACCGATTAATTTTTCTCTAAACCCGCTTCCCTGACGCAGCCCCGAACAGTAGAGAGACAAACCTAGTCACTCCGAGAGCTCTACCTTCCATAGTAATTCGGCCGTCATAAATTTCCTCCGTATTCAAGACACGGATTCTTCCTCGTCCCGGATTTAAACAGGAAGACAGGAGACGAGAAAATTGACAGTATCCCGATTAATCTCTTTTTAAACCCTCGTACCCCTGCGACTCGATAAAACAGCTTCCAGGCAGCTCTACCGATACGAAATCCCTCCGAATTTGAAATACCGATTTTCTGTTCGAATTTCGGAAAAAAAAAGAGATAATTTCGCTCTTCGCGATACAAACTTTGCTACTTCGTGAATTTCCTCTGGAAGACAGACTTGTTATCGTTGCGAGAGACGATCAATCTCTTTGTGAACCCTCGTACATCTACATTGGTCCCTGACGAACCCGAAGAACCGCTTTTGGAAGGACCTCGAAGCCTCTAGAATGGAAACGATTAAAAATTGAAAAAAAAGTTCCATTCTCGCGATACAAACTTTGTTCATTCGCGAATTTCCTCTGCGTTTCGAGAGAGACGATCAATCTCTCCGTGAATCCTCGTAAACCTACGATTGGTCCCTGACGAACACGAGGAATAGGTTTCGCGAAGAACGGTGAGACTTGGAAGGACCACGAAGCCTCTCGAATGGAAACGATTAAAATTCGAAAAAAAAAAGATAATTGCAATCTTCGCGATGCAAACTTTGTTCCTCCGCGAATTTTCTCTGGAAGACAAGCTTATTAACGTTACGGGAGACGATTAATCTCACTGTGAACCGTCGTACCCCTACGATTGGTCCTTGACAAACCCGAGGAACGGATTCCGCGAAGAACGGTAAGACTCGGAAGGACCGCGAAGCCTCTCGATTAAAATTCGAAAAAAAAAAGATAATTACACTCCTCCCGATAAAAATTTTACTCCTTCACGAATTTCCTCTGGAAGACAGGTTTGTTACCGTTACGGGAGACGATTAATCTCTCTGTGAACCCTCGTACCCCTACGATTGGTCCCTGACGAACCCAAGGAACAGCCTTCGCGAAGAACGGTAAAACCCGGAAGGACCACGAAGCCTCTCGAATAAAAACGATTAAAAATCGAAAAAAAATTCGCTCCTCGCGATACAAATTTTACTCCTCCGCGAATTTCCTCTGGAAGACAGGTTTGTTACCGTTACAGGAGACGATTAATCTCTCCGTGAACCCTCGTACCCTTACGATTGGTCCCTGACGAACCCAAGGAACGGCCTTCGCGAAGAACGTTGCGACTGGAAAGACTCGCGAGCGTTCCGGGCCGTGGAAACGCGAAGCGAAAGAGGGAAACGCGTGGTCAGAAAGCAGCTGCATCTTGGGTGAAATGGGGAACCGGTGCGAGGACGCGAGGTCTGCGCGTGGAAGGGGCGGCAGCCCTTCGGATCGATTGCAAGGGATCGTCGCGCTAGATCCGCAGCTGGCGGCACGCGCGCGTGCGCTATTGCGCGTGCGCGTGCTTGGTACGCGTGTGCGTGAGCAGGGTGTCGCTACGCGTGTAAACCGCAGGGCAGAGCGGGCAGGCGTACTTTCCCGGGAAATGCACGTAATAGTGATTGCGCACGTTCGACACGACCTTACCGCACAACGAGCACCGCCTCCTCTCGTCGATGTTACTCTGTCTCTCAAATATTTGCGATATCCGCCAATTTTTCAGCTCTGCAACAACAGAAACCACAGGGTCAGCAAGCCTGCCGAAAATGCGTCGCCGCGTCATCTCTCTATTTCTGGCTCTCTTTCGCTTTCTCTCTCTCTCTCGCCGCTCTCGTTTTCCCTGTCCCGCGCCCTCTCCGAAACCGGCGTGCGCACGTGTGCGTGTAAGGCTACGTGTTAACCCGACGCATTCGCTCGCCCTGTTTTCTCTCCTCACTCTGGCATTTATCCGCGCTTCCCTAACTCGCCCTTCCGGCATTCCGTCACCCGCATCCAAGATGGCCGAACCAGACGACCGATTTTTATTCCCTCCGACTAATTCGCGATCGGAGAATCCCGAGGAATATCCCTCCTATTTCGTGCAAACATCTTCAACTCGAAATTCGATACAACGTGCATTCGGGAGAACAAATGGTGTTGTTATGATTTTGGTAACTTTCTTTCTCGGAACGGAGGGAACGGAGGATTTTTTTTTTACAGACACCAGCCAGGAAGAATCCATATTCGCACGAAGTTCAAATTCAGATACCCCAGCATATTTACATGCACCCAACGTGCATCCGAGACGATGGAAAGGACGAACGTGGTTCTGTAAGTTTTCCGAACGAACAGCCGGAAGTCTCATAAAGCGTGTAAATTCCGACGTATCGGAATGGCAGCGACGCGCAGCCGAGATAATGGAAAGAATCGGAATTAAAGGAGCATTTCTATTTAAAGGTTAAATCCGTGTGTAACGAGCATTAAAAATTGGAAGAAGCTATGGAATTTTCGACCCAAATTCAATTTGTTTTTTCGATTTCTATGCGACGCGCATGCGCGTGAAAGGAGCCGTCATATTTCTCGAGTTCTTAGCTAGAAACGTTCTTAACCGGAAGTTAGACAATCGGCGCGCACTCGCGACCCGAATTCCGTAGAATCTAATCTTCGCGACGCCGAGCGTAGACACGCGTGAATCGACACGCACACCAACACGCGTACGTTATCAACGCGTGTGTTGCTGGAAGCTTGAGGCAGGTCGCGTATCGATTCGCGACGGAACGTCTTCTGGCCGAGTTTTCACGGTTATCTGGGTGACAGATCGGAGGTATCGGGCCGGAAGATCGGAGGAGAAGTGACCTTCCGCGTTACACGATCGATCAGCCTCGATGGCGACCCCAGCCACGTCGAGGACTTGTTGCGTTTCGTCCGAATTACCGCGAGAATCGAAGCTGCAGCCGTTTCCGGCGCGGAAACGCGGAGGAGTCTGGCGAAATATCTCTCAGCGATTGCGAAAACCTCGTCGTAACTTTCGACGCGTCGTTGGAATATCGAGCGGAGAAATGCGGTTCTGTCGGGCGATAAGGATGAAAAGGAATTACATTCTCGTGGAAATCGTTATCGGCCGGCTCTCGGCGCACGTCGCTGCTGATATTTCCCATTTTTCACAACCAGTCGAGAGTTAATACCTCCGGTATCGGTGTAATCTTGCACGTGGAATAACGAGAGGGAAATAAAATTCCGAGCAGAAACAACGGCGAGTCAAAGTCCCAGGTACACTAAGAGCGAGAATCCGCTTGGAAATTTCGTTGCCTCGATTTGTAATTACCTAAAGAAAGATCACGATGAGAAGTGAACGATTGAAACACTGCGTCTGAACGAGAAGAACCGCAGAAGGAAATATTCGAACGAGAGGAACGATCGAATCGAGACTCTGTCCAGGCTCCATATGCTCGACAACGGAGCGGAACGAAGCGGGAGGAAAAACGAAGGGGACGAGCGAGACATGAGCGACAAAGAAAAGCTGGTGAACAACGACGCGATGATCGGGCGTCAGAAAAGGCGGAAAGTGGATCCGGCCAGGACGAATTATCGGACGTTGGGACGCGGTCCGATAGTCTAGTTTTTCCGACAGCGATACGTCCGACCGCCGGATCCGGCGACAGCAGCCGGAAGTATCGGCAGACGCGGGACAGCAAACAGCGTGGTGACGCTTCTGCATGAAACTGACGATCGATCGACACCCGTGATCTGAAAACGAAACGCCTCCGAACGAAATGAAACTGTCCCCGGTGGAGCGTCCTAGAGACGTGTTCCGTTTAAACAGGTATCGTGTGTATAGCTCTGCAGAAATCACGATGATTCCGATGCTCGATGGTCGGATTCGCACGCTAAACTTGCCCCACAGCGATGCGTTAACCTCCGTACGATGATCGACGACGATTCGCGTCTCGTTTTCGAGTTCTCCGGTTTCTCGGAAGGAAAAGAAAAAAGAAAAAAAAAAAAGAGGTAGACGGCGGATAGTGCACCGGAACGACGCGAGGGGTTCCGATCATCGATCCGACGACAGGCGTCGCAGATCGCCGGCGTCGAGCAGCGTACGGACGTTAACGGGCACAGGGAGAACAATGATCTGGAAGAAAAAAGAAAGATAGACGGCTCGGTTAACACACAATTATGTTTAATCAAAAAATTAGTATGAAATACATTAAATGCACATGTGATTAATTCTCCATAGTTTTTTTGTTGGATTTTTTTTTTGCAAATTTTTGTAATCTTTGCTTCATTTATCCTCATCATCCATATATTATCTATACACTATATAATAATTAAAGGTGTATATAATAATTGCAATCGTAACATAACACTTGCAATGTTAGAATAACCATAAGAATAAGAATATAATCGTAGTAACAATAAGAAGTAGTAAGAATAATCATCTTTTTTTCCCATATCTTTTTTTTGTTTTTTTTTTTTCCTTTTATCCTTTTCACGTTTGTTTCACGGTAATAAAATCGATTACGCCCTATGATCGTTAGTCCTCGTTTGTATCGGCATGGTCTGCAATGGTATTCGCTTGCTCGATTTCTCTGTCTCTCTGTGTATTCGTGCACGATTCCCTTCATCGTTCTCCACGGTATTCATTAACATTTCCTCCCCTTTTCTTCTTTTATCCACCCCCTTTTAACGCGTTCCTCCTCTATTTTTTCTCCCCCGTTTCTCTACACTGCTCGTGGATAGTGCGCCTATTGTTTCGTTCGTCGGAGCCGAAAATAACTGATACGCGATGATTCGTCCGATCTGCGAGCCGGAACGACGGACCGTCGCGTTCTCTCCTCGTCGACTCGACCACCAACCACCCACCACACCACCCCATTCCTGGATCATCCCTTCGATCGTCCTCGTCTTCGTCGACGTCGGCTACGACGACGACGGAGACGACGACGACCAGCGCGCCACGAGAAGACATCCACGCGAACGAAACGGACGGGACAGACAGCTCTCTCGACGAGGATCGACGCCGGTCCGGCCCCGTTCGTCCGTGTTCGTCCTCGTGGTCGACGTCGTCCGGCCGACGTCGCGACGGAAGGCTCTCGTCGCGGCAAACCTATCGCCGTCTGATCAGACACGTGTGTCGTACCACGCCCCTGTCTAAGCTAGGCTGTTCGACTCTCTCTCTCTCTCTCTCCCGATCTCACCTTCTGTATGTGTGTGTGCATATAGAGTGTTTCGCAACGAAGTATGAACGAAGGAACGGAAGAAAAAAAGGAAGAGAAAGAAGCGAGACGGTTGCCGGAGGGGCTCCGCGGGCCTTAACGAAAAAGAACGAAAGGGGAGCGAGATGTTTCCCTCTTCTTCACGGATTCCTCGGCTCAGGGGTGAAGGGGTGAAAGGGCGAGGGGCGAAGGGGTAAGGAAGGACATTTTTCGCGTCGATTTGGTTCCTCCTTCTTTCCACATGCACGCGTACATACTCTTTCTCTCTCATCCTCGCTAACTCAAACGTTCTCCTTCTATCTTCTTTCTTACTTGCAATCGTACTCTCTCTCTTTCTCTCTGGCTGTCTCTTGCTCTCTTCTTAGTCCATTCTCTCTATTCGCACGCGTCCTTAGCGAAAATGCAACGGTTACACGATTATTCCCTTTTTTAATTTTTTTGTTTATTTTTTCATCGTTGTTTAACCCTTTCTCGCGTTGAGTCTATGCCGAGGCTGTTTTCTCGTTTCTTGGCTTCCTCTCTCTCTCTCTCTCTTCACATGTACACGCATCGTGCAAGATCTCAACTTTCAGTCCAACAATCGCGCCGATTATTTTTCTTCTCTCTCTCTATCTTTCATTCTCTCTTTCTCTCCCTCTCGTTCGCTTCAAGTTTCCTCTTTTCCCCCTTCTTTTCACGCTTGCTTTCGTTTTCTTCCTATTATCAATTATTATTACTCATTTTCGTCGTTTTCTTTTTTCCTCTTCTCTTTTTTTTCGTTATTTTTTTTTTTACCCTCTCTCTCCCATTTCGAATGACGAGTAGAACACGCTCAGTAGTAAGCGCGCGGGGAGCCACGACCTCCCCGCGTGCACGATTTACAATTATTACAGTATCTTTTTTTTTAATATATATATATATATTATCCCCCGAGAAAAATAACAAAATGTATATATATATATATATATATATATTTATATTTATATTCATATTTATATTCATACGAAGATAGATATATACATATACCGTGTGTGTATATACATATATATCCATGATTAATCCGTACTTTGTATATATTAATATATAAAGAGATATTAATAATAGTACTTTTTTTTTTCTTTTGTTATTTAGTTCGGTAATGTACAAGGGCGAACGGGCAGCTGTCACTCGCCGAGCTGAAAACAAAACGCCTAAACGTGCTCCTTATCCTATGATCAGCTAAGCCTAGACCCTAGGTAACACCTACACCTATGTAACTACACTCATAATGTTCACTTGCACAGCCATAGTTTCTTTTCTTCTCGTCGCCTCTGCCGCGACCCTCGTCCACCCTCTGCCAACCCCTTCTCCGTTCACCCTCCTCCCTCTTCCGATGCGGTTCCACGGATTTTACCAACCCCTCCCACGCCATTTTCGCACTCGAACCATCGAGTGCCACTCGATCGACCGACCGTCCTCGTATCGCGTACCCTTCGTGCTAATTTCCACTCGAACGTATTATCCTTTCCGCGGGAAAGTTTTTCTCGAACGCGGCGACGAGCGAAGGTCACGAAGGTTTCTGAGGGAACGTTCATGTTGGTCCCTGGTTTCGTGGAATTGTCGCTAAGGGTTAGGTCGAGGATGTCGAAAGGAAGCGGGGAGTTATGGTTGCGAGGAGGTTTTTGGCAAAGTTCAAATTATATATCGTTTCGGTTGTTTTCAGAATTCGACTCGATTCTACTTTCGCTCGGAGTGGAATTGACACTGAGATTGTAAATTTTTTGGACCAATTATGATAACTAGTTCGGTAATTTTAGCGTGAAATAAAATTCGGAATTTTAAAAATTGAAAGAAGGGATATAAAATTTCTAAAATTCTTTCACCGTATCTTGCGCTATGATTTATAAAATAATACCGTGTTAAATATTTTTTTTTTTTCTGCATCTTTGTATCTACGTTGTTAAAAATATTCCGAAATTTCGAACGCGAGTCCACCGAATTAAAAAATTAATCGCAAACCCGAGGAAAAATATATTTCTGAAAACGTCGAAAATTGAAAACAAGCGGTGTTCTTGCCCGATTAGATATTCCGATGCGGTAAGCTCGGTGGAATTTAAATTCCGTGAAACCGTTCGCCAGTTACCGAGCAAGGAAGCGCGTTAACGAGGTGTGAATTAATTTCGATGCTCTTCGATGATATCGGGATAAAAAGGTTCGCCCGGGAGCGCGGCGGTTTAATAATAAGCGATATGATTAACGATTAAAAAGTCATTTCTAGTAAGGAAACGGATAAAATCGGCAAACTACTTCTGACGGTGGACTTCGCGTGTTCCGCTGTAATTAGAACGCTTAAGCCGCAACAAAATGCGTTTGCGTAATTACAGCAATTTCACAGTATCGTTCCGTGATAAATTTACATTTTATTCGCAACGTGAACCGAAACACGTATACCGATTTAAAAGCCATCCAATGCTCAACCCCGAAAACGTGTCAATCTCTTCGCAAATACCCGAAACGGGGCGGAAAATTTCGTAAAAAACAAAACGGGACAAATTTTCTTCCATCCTCGCAGTTAGATTTCTCGAAATGACTAGAAGTGGGGAAAATTTCCTGGACGCTCGTTCGTCGCCGCGCTTGTCGAATCGGCGTTCAGCGATCCTCGAAGACTTTGTGGAAAAGCGAGATCGATACCGGCGCGGAAATAAAGCGAAGATTCGTACAAGGAGTCCGTCGAATTTCTGGGAAATTCACGGACAACGCGACCGGCCCGAGAAAAAGACGGGAACACGCGAAAAAAAGGAAGAGGAGGAAGGAGAAGAAGTCGGCGATATCCGAGGGATGGACGCGGGGCGATCGTCGTGGACCGGAAGTGGCGACGGCGCTCGCGCCGCGACGCGACGACTTGGAAAAGTGAACGGAAACGTGATTTTCATTCGTTTTGTGCCTCGCTCCATTCTCCCGCCACGGTTTTTTACACCACGGAAAACTTAACGCGCGCGTTTCGGCCAGTGACAGCTGCGCGGCCCGCATTTCCCTATCGCAATATTGCACGATTATTCTTTTTTTTTCTTTTTCATTTCTTTAAATTCATCTTCAATTTCAATAAGGTGTTAGCACCAATCTATTATATCACAATGTTCCACTCCACACCACGCAATTGTAAATATATAAATACCTATATGTAGTAGTAGTAGTAGTAGTAGTAGTAGTAGTAGTAGTAGTAGTAGTAGTAGTAGTAATAGTAGTAATAGTAGTAGTAGTAGCAGTAGTAGTAGCAATAGTAGTAGTAGTGGTAGTAGTAATAGTAGTAATAGCGGTAGCAATAATAGTAGTAGTGTAGTCATAGTAATAATAGTACATAGTAGAGATTTCCGTTTAATTAATAAAGGTTTCGATATAACAGCCAGACGATCCACGGCTAAACGTGCACGGGACACGTCACCTCCGTTATTTCGCCAATTCACCGTGTGCCGAGTATCTCTCTCTCTCTCTTTCTCTCTCACTTTCTCTCTCCCTTTCACTCCTGTGTCCTTCTCTCTTTCGACTAGTCGATACGTGTATACACGTCGTGTTCCCGTGTGCTTTCCACGCGTTCCCCCAGAAATAACTTCGTACGGATATGTTTTCTCCTCGCCTGTCTACTCTGTACCATGTACGTGTGTGCGTGTGTGTGTACGTATGTCTGCGTGTGTGTAGATCCGCGACGCTTTTCCCGGCAGGCATCTCGGCTAGTACCGGGCGCGAACGAACCGGCGAGAAAGAAACTGGATCGGCGAAAGGAAAATTCGATGGAAAAAAGGGAAGCTCGGTGTGCTCGCGACCGGAACAACCGCCTTCCGTCCTCCTCCGGCGAGGAAAGCCTCGAATTTGTCCGAAGCGTTATCAAGCCAGCGTCTGGCGTCGCCGGGACCGCGCGCGTATTTATTAACCTGAAAGCCCATTGGAGAATTAAAGCTCGGACTCGCGGCGAGCGGGAAAAAGAGGACGACTGCCACTCGGATGCCAAGAATCCGCGCGCAAATTGCCGGAACGCTGGAGAACCGTGATTCACCGCTTCCGGCCACGATTTATGAATCCCGGGATCGAGGCCGCGAGTCTGTTCCGCGATCGTCGAATAGACCGAACGGTTCTACCGTCTGTGATTTCGAACTTGCGTGGTTGAGATACCGGGTGTCACCGCGATCAACGTGTACCCTCCTCTTTTCACGAAACGCAGAGCCTCGCGAGACAAAGGGGAACGCGTTAGGAGATTGAAGAGGAGAGATTGGAAATAAAGTTTAAGGTAACTTTTTGGGGAGAATTCGCGAGACGAATTGGCCGTCATCTTGGATCTTCCGTTAGCTCGCTTAACGCGTTGCCGACCGACAACTTTTCCATTGACAACTGCCACCTGATGAACGGATGCTCCTACACACGCTTCGGATAACCATCTGGAAAGAATGCTGGACCATGAAAATGCGAATCAACCGAGACACGAAGCTACGTCTATCCTATTTATTTAACGATATTATTGCCCAAGTGTTTATTCTACGGCGAGTCTTATTTATCACGGATTTACGTACTACTAAGCGATAGGTTTGTTACCTGGTCAGCCGGCAACGCTTTAAGGACACCATCCTCCTCTGGGGACACCCGGTATATTTCGTAGGCCTCGTCGACTATTAATTTACTATCGTCGTTCTACTACTGTACTATTGCATTGCTACTGAGGGCTCTATGTTAATCCCTACGTCTCCCGTTAGAATAAAAATCTCCGATCCACCATGATCTCGCGAACCACGGAAAAAACCGTATCCAACGTTAAGTTTCATTCGCGAGTAAAGAAAAAAAAAAAAAAAAAAAAAAACAGACAGAACGATTAATAAAAATGGTTAAAGTAAATCAATCCACCATGATCTCGCGTAGTCACGAATATTCGTGTTATAATAAATTCAATCCAATCCAGTAAACTTCGGTTAGTAAATAGCAACAAAAAAAAAAAGAAAAAATCAGTTAGAAATTAACGTAAATTACGTGGAAAAAAAGAAGAATCCGCTTGCTCGACGCCGACGAACAAATTTCATCGATCGACTCACGATCCCAGCGTCAAGATCCTCTCGCGGAGTGCTTCCTAGCGTCGTTTTTCGTCCCGTCAGCTCGAAATACACGTCGCGCCTCGAGTGATTCGCATAGCGATCGAATACTAAAGGCGCAACGAGCAACCCTGTCCGCCGATCTCCGCGAATACCTCTCGGAATATTTCTCTAACCGTGTATACGCGTGTGCGAGGGTTTATGTAAAACGCCGCCTCGGAAATCAGCTCGATTCTTCGCGCCCGCGAGTTCACGCGCCCATCGATGACTCGTACTTCCGTAATATTCCATTCATTTCCTCCTCCTTTCGTTCCTATTTTTCGCAATCGATTTTTCGAAAGAGAATTTAAAACACTCGCGGTTAAGCAACGCTCAATCGCTATTCGTAACAGCGAGTGAAAGAACGATGCTACGAATATCGATATAATTCTTGATTTTTAATTTACGATATAAAAGCACGATTCCTTTCCTATATAAAAAGTGGGAATTTCTTTAAATTTACGGAAGAAAGGTATTCCACCACAGCGAACAAATCTTCGACTATAATCAACATTTTTAACCATCATAAACGCGCGTCAAACTTTTCATTCGCGACTCGAAGGATCGAATCGCACGGAAGACTCGTTGTCGACACTTTTCGCTTAAAAATGAAAATTTCCCAATAACGAATCAGCTACTTCGCCAAGAGTATATCGTTTATCCTTTGGTCGATATAGTTTTACAGGAATTCCGAAAAATCGTGCGTCCAACCGAATTTCTTCTCCGCGAGTTAAAGCTCGCGACGCTGCTTACGCGTAACAGCTCTCGCGAGTCCGGCAGAGGCAAAGGAGAATGCATGTGCCGGAAATTTGCCATAAGTAGAGGACGATTTTCTCCCAGCTCACGATCGAGCCCAACAGAGACGGGAATAAGGATGAGGGCGAGACAAATGTATGCGGAGTGGAGTGCAAACGGAGATCAGGGATGATAGAAGAGGGATAAGAGGGCAAGGATGAGAGAGCAAATTGTTGGCGGTACAAGCGCGATCGAGGTGCAAGAGAAAACGTCTACACCTCTGCCGTGTCGGGTTAAGAGGAAGCTCGCGTGAAATTTCCCTCCTGCTACACAACTTCGAGAGCTGGTCGAAGATGTTCGAACGGAAAGACGGGAATTAGACCGATCTCCTGTCGAATCCCAAAAACGTTTCGCTCAAGTCGTCCCCGATCCTTCGAGGGTCGGGTGAAACTAGACGATTGTCATCAAACGAGGCGTAGCTGAACCTATCGGGTTAGGTTGGTCATCTCGAATTATCTAGGAAATCTACACAGATGGGATTAACCATCGTTAAGTACCAAATCGCGACCCTAAAGCTAAACATTGTCCACCTAATCTCTACTAACGAATCACCGTCAAACTTACCCTGCAAATCACAACGCGTACGCTTATAATTACTCGAACGATTCAAGATACAACCGCGATACGTCGGATCGTCAGGTTAAACGAAGAATTTTTACGAAATTCACGGTTCGAACGATCCGACGCGAAGGCCCGATGAAAAAGCAGCTCGTTGCGAGGATTCGAAACGAGAAACGATACGCTTAACCCTAGGATAAAAGGGAACCGAGATAGAAAATTTCGATCGCAAACCGTACTCTTAATCTATCGCGCTATTTAAAGCAAACAACGAACGATCCGAACTGGAACCGCGAGAAGACACCTCTGCCGAATAGAAACCGGTGGATCCCGATGGATTATGCGGCGAGAGAAAGGTGGATACAGGATGTATAGACACTCGTGTCCGCTCGTTCCATTTATCCGGCACTCGTGTGTCGTTAAACGCTGAACGTGGTCGTTTACGCTAGCGCGAGTGGAGCGTGTACACCTCTCGTCCCGAGCGGCGTGAGAGCGCGCGAAGAAATAGGGCCCGGCGAGTGCGTAACAACAGGGCTACGCCACGAGAAGCAAGCAGCGAGAGCTGCAAACGAAAAAGGCCTGGCTTCCTCGTCGACGATCCTCGTCGTCTGGATGGCTGCTAACGATCACCAGCCGCGCGTTTCACCCTGGCTGCATAGAGGGTCGTTTAACTCGCGCGTTCTACCCGCCAAGTGCATCGATCTCTCGCCGAAACCTTATCCGCTTGCCTATCCTCTTCCTATCCTTGTGCGTGCGCCTACTGACTAACGATCGCGCAGATCGCCGATGATGCGTTTGTGCGTCTCGTCGCGATCATCCGACTACTCGCGATCAAATGTCCGCCATTCCGACCACTTGTGCGCGAGGACAATTCCGGAAATTGGCAGTGATCGATACCGACCAACGCGTCCAGCTGAATTACTCGAGAACGACTGATCGATACGTTTACGTCGTGAGATTAATTATGTATCGCGTCGGTAATTTTAGTTTAATTTTACTTTTCGATTTAGAAAAATCCGCGATGGAATTGTATTCTTGAAGCTTTGAAAACGCTACGTGGAAACTGGAACAAGAGGTAGTAAGGATTGTTCGATTGAAAGCTTTGTTTCTTTGTCTTCTTCGTGTTTGGTTTTTCGGGTTCAGAGTTTACCAGGGTACGAATATTTGAAGGTAGTTGGGAACTCGCGAGTCGAGCTGTCGTAACGATGTTCAAAGTTTTTATGCAAGTTAAACGTCGAGGAGGAATTCTTTGCGGAGAACGGAAAGCGCGATGCGAAATTCTGAAGGTTGCTTCGGTGGACTGGTTCCCTTCGAATGGAACCGGAAGCTTTATTTTTTTAGCGAGAATCCGTGATTTCGAGGATCCTTTTCGGGATCGAAGAATCAACGTGGAACATTCGCGGCGAAGTTGATGGAAT
>NW_027471484.1:0-24629 GCF_051020765.1 Lasioglossum baleicum
TTAGTCCCGGTCTGTTTCGCCAGCTAACGCGAGCTATTAAAACTTGCGTTCCAGCGTTTAATAATATCTTCGTCCCGTTCCGTCCATTATCGAGTGACAGAACCGTCGATAACGCTTCGCGAAGAATCCAAATCCTTTCGATCGTTTATCCTCCCGCTACACTCGGATTACGCGATTTATCACGCGTCTCTCGTGTCCCTTTCAGTACCGTTCCGCGAGGACGAACCCAGTTGATCGAGATCGCAACTTTCTCGCAACGCAATTACTCAGCCCCGAAAACGTCGGATAGGAAGTGGAGGTTACACGGTGGAAAATTCGCATCGTGCAACGATCCGCTGGCGTTCGCGAGGCCCGCGCTACTCGTTATTGCATACGTAGTTATCCTACCGTGTACACGATGCCATCGACTCTGATATCTGCTGCATTATCCGGCGAAAGTTACCTAGGCTAAGTCGACAGGCAGGCTTAGCGTCAGTTATTCTAAGGAACTTCATCAAAAGTTTCCCCATTTACGTTCTCCTATCGACGGATTAGATTTCTCGTTATAATTTTCTCCCGTGCTACTCCAGCCTGATAAACAACTTATTATTTGCCGATCTCGTTTGCGCGTAAAGTCGAGTCGAATAGAGTTCTCGAATTCCTCCTCGTTAAGCTCGTTCAACCCCGACCTCGCTCGGCGAGGGTAAGCTTCGACGGAATAGGAAGAGAAAGAGTCTCGAATTTGATCTACTAAATTTTCTAACGAATCCGGCCGAGATTTTTCATCGAACGTCTCTGCTCTGGATCGAGGGTGAACCGGGGATCGAGGTTCCAGCTCGACATCGATTTAAATCTCCGTTTCGAGCCCGTCGTTAATATTTAACTAGCCGGTGGTAATTTCTTCTCGCGACTGGAGGAGACCGGTGACACGGCTGCTTGGTTAATTACTTCGGAGACACGTCGAGTATCGAAACCAACCGGATAGGGCAATATCCCGAGTCTTGTTACGCGTCGACGGCGGAATTGCCTTCCGTTTGGTTCTTTTGCCAGGAGGCAGGCTGCGAACGGGCGGAACGAGCCGTCCGAAGCAGTACAACTCGTTCCGGTAAGCGGCAGGGATTATTCGATTGAATAATATCGAAGTTCCGCAAGCAGCGGTGCCGGACGTCGGATGAATTTCACCCCCTCTGCGTGCCGGCTCGCCAGTCTTTCACCCTTGGGCGGAAGGTGGGCAAAAGGAGCAGCCGAAGCGAAATTGCTCCGAGAGTCTGTGTGTAACCTTTATCTCCGGCAGGAGGTGGTCGACCTTTGCGCCGTTCCTGCCCTGATACCTTGCCTACCTGCTCCTCGGTTCATCTCCCAGAGCTCGTTCCCGACGAATCCCGTTCGTTAGCGGTGGTCGCGCGATTGGCTGAAATCTTTGCAAATAATCAAACACCGCGGCGAGAGGGGAACGAGGTCGATTACCGAAATTACGCGATAATGGGGTTGGCGGTGGAGTGGGGACGAAACCGGGGAGATAAATCGGCAGACTCGGCGGAGAAAAGTTCGGCTTGTCGGAACCGCCTGGGAAGCGTTATTTACTCTCGAGGGCTGATCTTAATGGATAGCCGGAAGGGCAGGGGGTGCAACACGCGCAGCCGAACTTAGGGCAACTCGCAAAGGCACGCGGATTAACCCTTCGCTGGAATGCTCGTCTTCTTCGGACTCTTTATTGATCTTGTAATTAGCCGAGGATGAAAGTCGAAGGTCGGTTAAAAAAGCGCCGCTCTTATGTGAACGTCAGACTGGTAAGAACAAGCTGCCTCGTAACTCTCGGGAGATATCGGGCCGCGCGGACCGTAACGGCCGCAAACTTGCACAATGGCGGTACACATCCAACGCAACGTCTTCAACTTTCCGTGACGTTTGTCTTTCGCAACCGCCGCGTTCGCGGACGACGACGCGCGATAACGTCCACGGAGGAACAGGACGGAGCAGGAGTGGATGTCGCTGGACCGCGATTCGAATCGACCACGCGTAACAATGTTATCGTCGCGTCAGACAGTTACATGGAATTTGCGCGAGGTACATACGGCTGTCGCGCGAAATATTCGCAGGAGCGTTTGGCAAAACGCGAAAGTAGTTTCTTCTCCCAATGTCCACGGTGTGACTTCGAGTCCTCTGGTCTTTGCGCTCTCTTAGCGATGACCTCTGGCGTATATATCGCACGTATCTCTTTGAAATTTGGAAATTTTCGTGGTGGACGATTAAGTCGAAGGCGCGGCTCGTCCCGGGAATTTCGAGGAGCGAACTTCGAGGCGGTTTAAGCGCGTAGGTAGATACGATCGAGATTGCCGATCACGTTGCGCCTGTTCGTCGTTTGGAAGAGACAGGATCACGGGATCGTTGGAACGTTGGACCGGCGTTCTAGCGGAATATAGTATCCGAATTTGTCACGACCCTATCTGCCGTCTTTTTGCCTCATTCGACCCCGATCGAGCGTCTAAGCGAGGGAAGAATGCTATCGCGATCGGTCCGCGAGCGGAAGCTTCGGGGTGGAAGAATACACGAGGAAATGGGGTGGTCGTGAGCGAACGACGTATTCCCGCGTCGCGTTCCCCGAGATTTATTCCTCCACCTTCGTTACGTCTGTTCCCAATTAGAATTGGACTTTCGTTAAACCGGAGGTTACCTCTCGAGTCCTCAGCGAGCTGTTCCCGCCTCGGATCTCCATGGCCCTCACGGCGCCGCAAACTTCTCATTCGGATATTCATGCCGGTTCGACAGGGATCGCGACCCGGCCCATAAATCACTAACAGCAGGCGAAATCAACCGTGCAAAGTCGTGATTTGCGTTCGCTTCACGTATGACACGCCGGGCACAGCTGGATCGAGGGCCGCAAAAACCGATCGAACCCTCGGATCCGTTCCCGATTGGTCGCGTCGACCGACGATCGTCCACGATCGTAGGATCGACGGCGAGGCGAATTCGCTCGAGGAACTGTCTGCCCCGGGAAATCGGAAGAAACGCGGAGGAAAAATGAACCTGTCCCCGTGGCGAGTCGCCTGGGAACGCGAGGATCTCGAGGGTCGAGGGTTCGATGCTTTTTTCCGTGTAAGCGGAGCTATTGCCGGGACCGAGCGGCTCTCTCTACGACATTGAGTGGCAATTTTCCCTTGGAGAGAAAAGGATGCCAGCCGGAGACGCTGAAACGAGACGAGTTTGCCGGGAGAAATCTTATTTCGGAACTCGTTCCCCGCGATTTGCTTATATCGCGTATCGTTGCTTCCTCGGGTCTCGAAATAATTTCATACGGTTGGCGTGTGCCAACAGCCATGATTCGCGATCGAGCCGAGTTCCACTGCGACTAGCTCGTGTCCTGTCTTTGAAGCAGCCTGAATTCGCACGCGGCCGCAGCTGGAAAATACAGGGGTCGCTGATTGTCAGCGATCAACTTCGAATCGATTTCCCGCGGAACTGAGGTACAAGTGGCAGGCTTTCCATTGCCGAGAGCACTGCGTCCGTGAAACAGGTTAATAAACTGTGTTTAAATTTAAATAGAGGGCTGCGGTTCTGCCACCGGCCTGCGTGACGAACGCGTTTCGACCACCCCCTCGTCGGGGATTAGGCAAGCCGCTGGTACGAGGCAACGTTTAATTGGTATTCCTGACACGGTTTTTCGAAGCATCCTCGTTCACCGAGCTATTTTATTTGCTAGATTTTATAGACTACGTTTAAACACCGTGCACACCGACCGAATGGAAATTCGGAAGTAAATTCTTCGCTTCGGTGCTTTTCTGGGAAAATGAAAAAAGAAAGGACTCTAGCTGTGGACGTATTAGATAATACCGTTTAACATCGCGGATGCGGTGCAGTGAAAGTGGATATATCCGTTCCGGAGCCTGCGTTAAATTTGACACGAGGCAATCAGGCCCGAATAAAAGTCGAGGGGAAAAAGCCTCCGTTGCCGGGAATTCGAACCGACCGTTTATTAATTAATCACGCTGCCTTTCTCCGTTATCTGTTCGATTCGGTCAGGATTAAA
Source organism: Lasioglossum baleicum (assembly GCF_051020765.1). Classification (NCBI taxonomy): domain Eukaryota; kingdom Metazoa; phylum Arthropoda; class Insecta; order Hymenoptera; family Halictidae; genus Lasioglossum; species Lasioglossum baleicum. The sequence goes on from NW_027471484.1 coordinate 4,007, forward strand.
ACACCCGGTCAGTTTCCCCGAAAAAAAGGCCAGCGCGTCACGTATTAGGTACAAAACGTATTCCGTGTCTAAACACGCGCGAACGCGAATTTAAACAATGCGTATATTCCGATTACCTCGCTGAAACGAACGTTCGTTCGAACATTTTCGCGAGGAATATTCGCTTTGAAACGGGGGTTGAAAAAAATGAAGGCCGTTGGGCGAAATTTCAAGAATAAAAAGAGAAAACGGGATGGCCATTAACGCGAAGTTTTTGTTGGATTTTCGGAAAAAATTCCGGTGTTTGCTTTCCCGAAGTTTCACCTCCGATATTTCACCGCAGCCGAAAATCCGCAAAGCAATTAGCTTGCCGGGAAACTTCCACTTTCCATCATCTCGAGAACGGATCACCCGTTTTCGACTTTATAGGCTTTCACGTTCGACGCGTATTTTGACAGGTCGATCACGCTTGTTCCCGGAATATCCGCGGCCGATGCACGCCTCGCTCTTTCTCCGCCTCTTCCCCGACCAACCCTGCCTTGTCGCCAGGGGGTTGATTGCCAAAATTCATCATCTTTCGCGATGTCGGCTCCGCCTGGTGCGTCATCTTGCTGACATTGAATCGGACGCGGGGGCGGCAGGATTTATCGAGCCGTAGACTCGCCGGTGAACTTGTAAACTCTGATTTACGAGCCAATGAAACGTGACGGTCTAGAAAATCGCGACCAAGCCCCGAACCCCTTGCGCTCGCCGACTGATCGAACTGTTTCGAAACGCGCGACGTGTCCGGGTTTGTGCCAGAGGATCCTAGTGAAATTGCCCGAAACGCGGAGTTTTTACGCGAATCGAGAGTTCACCCCGGATCGCCGAACGATTTCTTTTCTATGACGAACGCTCGTCTCGTCTCGTTTCGTCGCAATGCTAAGCGACGCCGGCGAAAGCCGAGGGAGCAGTGCTTTTCCGTTTCCACAGAAACGCGATTCATCGATCCGCAGATTTCATCGGGTCTCGTCACTTGGCTCGCGAAAAGCTCAACCACGCGTATGTATTAGATTATTTTGATCGCGGCTGGCGATGTTAGAGAGGGAGAGAGAAGAGAGAGTGAGAGAGAGAGTCCTCTCGCGTCGGCTTTATCGCGAATGGATGAAACACATCGCTCGAGGCTCGACCCCTTTATGCTCTCTCCCTCTCTTCTCCACCCTTCCGTTTCCCTTCTTTCTACGTCCACCGGCCTCGTTTGTCAAATTCCTCTTCTTTTCTCCTTTTTTCGTCTTCGTCTCTTCTAACCTTTTCATCCTCCAATCTCTCTTTTTCCCTTTTCCACGCTCTATCTCCTTTCGTCCTCTGTCCCTTCCTCTTCTCTTATCCGCGTTTAGCATAGTTCCACCTATTTTCCACCGTTCCATTGCTTTTTTCCAACGGCTATCCTTTCTTCCCCTGTCTGTATCCCACCTCGCTATATAACAACTCTGTTTGCTAATCCACCCACTTTCCCCCTTTGCTCCGTTCAAATTTCACTCGAATCTCTCCTCAATTATCTTTTATCTGTTCTCATCGCGTTCTTCCACGTACCGCCACCCCACGTCACCCCTGCACCTAATCCGATCGCCTTCTCTCCCATGTCCCTCTACCCACCCCTGCACCACTCCTTTAATCTCCATCTGTTTCTCGCTTGTTCCGCCCTCTATTTCCTCCGCAGTGCTCTGCCGCGGAGAGCTACCTGTCCGCCGCTGCCCCGCCATCTTTATCTCCGTGTCCTGTTCCCTCCGCACCGTTCGAACCCACTCCCTCGACGAAGTCGCGAAAGGGAATCGAGATTATCTCGAGGAACACCACCCGGTCACGTACGTCGCTCCTGTCCGTTAATTATCTTTTAATTATCTTGTTTATCTTGGCCGGCAATGGGCCGCGCTCGGTCGGCCAGCCACCCCCGGCTAGTTCCGCACTGCGGAGCTGCGTCCTCGGGAAAACCAAGTGCAGTCTCGTAATTATCCCGAAGATTGCGAGTTTTAACTTTGGTTGGTAGAAAGCGATGCAAAAGTAACGCGGTTCTTGCTCCAGCTGCTCGAAATAACGTTGGCTCCAGGAACACCCGGCTTGCTCGCGATTACCATCTCGAAAATAGATATTTCCCGGATCCCACGGTCCCTGTATTTCTCCCCGCTGTTCACCCGCGAAACGTTTACAACGTCGGCCGAGTATCGAGCGTCGCGACGAAAGTACTCGTCGTCCGAGACGCGGCTCTCTCGCAGAGATTCGACGTCCAGCGTCGGACGATTAAATCGCCGAAGACAGGCGCGATCGACGCAAGCCGAACGAGGGTGGTTTTTCGATAACGGGCAGGAGACCAATCGGCCAAGCCCCCGGCACCGCGACGCGCTCATTTTTCACTTTGACGCCGCGCACGACTATGGCCCTGTCAATCGTTGCTTTCATACGGATTTTCGCCACCACCCGGAAAAATACATTATTCATTCGGCACGAAATTAACTTTTATAACTTTTTCCAGGAATTTATGACGGGAACTGACGCGGTCCGTGACTGCCTCGGCTTGAAAGGCAGGGGCGGAGATGAAGAGGCACACACCGTAGCGAAATTCGCGATGGAGCAGGAACGGTCAGCAGGTATTTCCCGCAGCCTCGTCCGATCCCGGACAATCGTTAAATAACGCGGCAGACATCTGTTGATATTTACTTTGCCGAAATTAACCGTCTGCGGACGTATTATGTTTGAGCGTGTCTCTCTGGACGAAATCGTTTCGCAGCGAGGCGCTGGAAAATCGCTGATGGTGGATCCGTAAATATTATTTCGGTCAACTTTCGCGCTTTCATTTGGCAGCCGCGAGATAGACGAGAATCGCGGGTTCTTTCATTTACTCGCGCGCGCGTGGCAGACATCGGCGCCGAGGATCGGGCCTGCGATTATCCCTCGGTCCCAACGGAAAGTTTACGCGTGATCGATAATCGTAGCCGCTGGTACGCTTATTTTTCAATCTCGCCCGGGGAAACCGTCGGGATAAGGCACTCTAAATAATTACCGTGCGTCCGCCGTTCCCTAAGTTCGTTAATTTAAACTTTTTCAGACAGCGCTCTCCAACTTCCTATTCCGCCCGAATGTTTTCCAGTATCGACGCTAATATCCCCCGGCTATCCTTCATCGCGTCTCCCTCGGCCACCTTTCACCTCGCAGTTCCAAGTTTTATTAGCAAATTGCACGGAAAATTGTCCGGGTGGCGAGGATACGTGACCCGAGGTGAAAAGTCGAGGAAAAGAAACGGGAGGAGCACGCACCGCTGAACGAAAATCTCTCGCGGCGCTGTTCCGGATGGAAACGGTATTGCGTATGAACGGAAGAGGAGGACAGAGGATTTTCTTCGTATACATTTATAATCCTGCGGCTTAACAATCCCGCGGACTCAACCTCGGCTTTTTACGTCCCGAGAATAAAAGCACTCCCTGGTTCGGATATAACGCGGGGAAAAGAAACTCCCACGGGGCGAATTTTCCGTTTCCCAAGCGCTGCTAAGTAACGTTTATTTGCGAGAAACTTGGAACGTGTCCATACACTCGTTGTCTTTTTCCCATTTAAACGGTCCCTCTGTCCTTTTTTCGCCGGGGCAGGATATCGCTCGAACGTTCTCGGAGCTCAAATATTAGCGAAGCAACTTCCCATCGGCCGTGGAAAATCATGGGATTATTTTCCCGAGATTCACCGACTCTAGGAACAAGGATTACTCGTGGAAACGAGCGTTCTCAACGAGATTTGCACTAACGGTTATCCCTTACGAATTTCCCATTTTTCTGTCCGACCAATTTTTCCTCGGTTCTAACGCGGTTCCTTCGGGAAGCTACCAGCGCGGTATCAACCAAGCACCGTCGTCGGAGAATTATCTATCGCGGAACGATCGGTTCCAAGAAATTCCAGCGACGATTCTTCGGGAGCGGGGTGCGATGGGGTGGAACAGGAAGAAGGGAAAGGGTGGAGCGAAGGGTGGGCGGTTTGGGTTTTTCCGGTGACCGTGGCTCGTCGTAACGGTCCAGCCCAATGGGAGCCTCATTTTTCAGCGTGACATCCTGCATGACAATGGCCGCTGTATCGGCGGCAGGACAGTGGCGCAGTATCGGCAAAACCGAGTCGTCGCAAGTGCAGCCGCGTCGTTTCACGGCACATTGCTCGTCGTCGCGGGAGAAATATGCGCGCCACCGCCCCCCTCGAAAAACATTCCCAGAGAAACCGCCGCGTGTATAACGCGTCGCGACGCTTTCGCCGCGCAAGAAACCGCGCGCTTTCGGAAGGACAGGCGCCGACAGCCGGAGAGTGTCCTGGACACGACCGTCGGCCGGAGCCGAGCCGCGCGGCGGATTTTTCATAAATTTTTAGGCCGATGTTTGAACGCGTTAACGAATAGTGACGTGCACGGCTTGTTGGCTCGAGCGTTTTTCCCCGGAGCAACCTTGCGCGTTCCAGTTTATACGGGCATCGCGTAACAAACAGCGACAAACGAACCGCGAACCTCGCCACGAGCATCCAGTTTCCAGCTTCGGCATTAAACGTCAACCGAGCCACGCCAACTCCACCGTCCGTGAACTTTCTCCTAATTTCCACCGAGGCATTTCGTTTCTCCGCTATTTAGTTGCCGCTACACGTCGCGTCTACTCCCTCTAATTTCCTTTTTCCGAAACTCCACGGTGTCTCGCGATCGGCCGATACGACCTAAGAACGCTAGGTTCCGCGCCGCAATTCCGTTGTCAATCGCGTCTCCTCGTTGTTTCCCGCTGTGTTTCAAACGGTCCAATCTTCGTTCCGCTCTCGCTCCCGAGGATTCTTATCCCGTTCGGTGTCCGAAGATTAGATTTCCGGCTTTAACGATCGTAGAATACCAGTTACGATTCGTTATACGGGAAATGAAAAGGCATTGCGCGCGATGGGGAAGAGGAACGACGAATAACGCGACGAAATCGATATCGATGCGCGCGGAGCATTTAAACCACGTTTAAGATGATTGCCAGATGATCGTGCACGTCGATAATGCTGCCGATTAAGCAGTCCCGAGTGCTTATTACGCGGTTATTAATTAACGAACAGCGTGAAACAGCGCTACGCCGAACACATTGTCCGACCAAGCATGCACCGCTATCACTGTCCGCCTCGCTCCTGCCGCAACGAATTTCCTTTACCCTCGTTCCGTGAAAGTACGGATAGCGAGGATCAGCGAATCATTTACCAGTCGGTCTGGTACGTCGTCTATTTGCTCCACTCGGACGCTTTTAACGGGAATTAGATGCCGTCGGACTCGCTGCCAGGCAGCTGTTCTCGCGGCCACCGAAACAACCGTGCGACGACTCGCATTCCACTCGATTCCCTGTCCCTTCCGTCGCCGATGATCTCGATATAAAACGCGGGGATCGATCCGCGAGTTCGCAATGGAACTTCCGGCCGCGGGAGTCATTAATTAGCCGATCTTCCTGACGCACGGGCCACGATGTCTCTGTCACTAACGATTATTAGCTATACCGCGGTGTAGTAGGAACGGACACTGGACAGGACGAGTATGGGAAGGGCAGAAGAGGGAGGCAGACAGTAGTACACGACCGGGCAATAGGAGTCGGAACCACTACAAGCTGTTACCGAATTACACCGACGCCAATCCCGCTGACCATCGGACCGTGCGAGCGCAGTTAGACAAATTATGTAGGTACGTGCTCGTGTTGTCACGCGGTAAACAGTCCCCCTCTCTCTTCCTCCGATCCACGTCGCTCCTTTTTCAGACTTTCCGCCGGCCTATGCTCTCTATATTTCGCAGATTAATTACGCGTAATCCGCGCGCGCGACTGCGAGCGCGGCAGGATCCGCTCGGACGCTTTGTTCCTTCGGAGCGGCTGGCCCTGCTGTTCGATTTGTTCGGAAACTTTTTCCCTCGGTATTTCCCCCGATGTCTTTCGGTTTCTCCCCGTTTCTCCCGGTTTCTCCCGGTGACACACACCTTTCTTCCGGGTTTCTTGCCCGGCTTCTCCTCCGGCTTTTTCCTCTAACCTGTCCTCTTTGTTCCCTTTGTAACCGCCCATTCAACTCCTCTCGCCTGCCGCTCTCTCTGGCTTACCGTTTAATCTAACTCTCTCTCCTCTCCTAGCCTCCGCTATTTCCACTTTCATTCCTCTTCTTTTTACGCCGGCCATCTTCTTTACTTTTTCCAGACCTCGTTTAGAAAGCTCCGTCCTCTCAGGATTCACGCGAAGAATTTCATCCCGTTCACGGCTAATATCGAATAATTGGATGGAAGCTGTTGCTCCGAATCAACCGGTTATCTCGATTTCTCTCCTCTCCCGCCGTGTCCTTTCGTCTCTCTCGTTAATAGCGGATCAGATCCGCGTAGGCTACTAACAGCGAGATAGCGTAAGTGAAAATATCGGCGATACGGTCAGCCGTGGCACTATCGTTTCTATTATCGATACCTGGTAATTGAATATTCGCTCCAACCGTCGCGTTTCTTTATTTCGCCTATAGATTCAGACCATGTCCATCTCGCGATGCTAGGAGATCCTCTAGGAACTCGTATATCGCGTCGATGTCGGGAGTTTCTAGCCGCGTCATGCTGCCCCATTTGCGAGCCATCGATAATTCCTGCTTTATTTTACCGCTAAAACGTTGCATTCCAAGATTGTGTTAGTCACTTGATGAACGAGGACGCGCGTTATATCGATCATTGGTAATGCATCAATTTATCAGTTCGTCATCGGTTAATTTATCAAGCTGCGAGCATGTCATTCGTCACGCTGCTCGATCCTTCCTCTTCCCGTTCCTCAGACTGCTCGGATACTCGAAAACCTAGTCGGAATCCTGACTCGCAAATTATCTTCCGTCTCGGTCGGTGTCCGCTTCCATCGAGCAGCTTCGCACCGATACTCGCGGAAATCCCGAAGAAAGGGAACCTCGTTTACGAATCTTGCCGGTTAACGGCGGAGATCGATGGAAAATCGGGCGCAAATCGCGCGAGAATCGCGGAGCATTGGAAACGATGGGGAAAGTTGGTCCGCTCGCGTTTGAATATTCGTAATCCGAAGCAGTTGCCATCCTTTTCGGTTTCCTGCGCTCGGTCCCGGCGACTTTGTCTTCGGCAGACCTTTGTCTACCATCGCGGAATTCGTTTCCATTAGACTCGATCCGATTCCGTTCGATTCCGCTAGCTTCGGCTCGATTCTTCTTCCTGCTAGTCGCTTTGTGCCGCTTCATTGATCTGCCATATAATCCGGCCGGGCGGAGCTAGCGAGGAATCCTTTTTTCGGTCGATTATGTAGAATTAATCTTGGTCCGTTAGAATTTGCGTCCTATAGAATTAGTTAGGTGTCCCCTCGGATGCGGAGAGCGGATTAGCTACGCGATTAACCGAGCCAGTTACCGCCCCACTTTCCGAGACACGGGTAGAAGTCGAGATCGATAAATTGTACGTACTAACTGATCGTTGTATCACTTTGAGGACACACATAGACCTCTGCCTCTACGATGCAAAGTAGCTGCTAACATGCATCGCCCGCGGCCTGTGTAATTAATAACATCGGCATGCTCGACAATACGCGCGTGTAAACTACTCGTCGAGTACGAGTCGCAAAGGCAACGCCGGATTGCGTTTCACGTCGGTAATATGGTCGCAAATAAAGTGTCTCTCCAGGGTGAATGATCCTTACTGCACGTTCGGCTGTATTATCGAACGCTAAATTATTCCGTGTGCGCGTAATATCGACACTGTTTGCGACGCGACCGAAATGTGCATTAACGCGGGGCCCGTTTGAATTATTAATTTAAACATGTGCGCCTCGATGCTCCTCGCTATGCCATCCGCCTCTCTATTCCTCCTCAACGCGTCAGTTTTTTGAATCCTACCCGACAGATAAACTTGAATTATTTTTCCCATCCTCCTCGCTATTTTCCTTTCCCGTATTCTGCTCTCCTTTCTGGTTCCGCGAAGTCTATCCGGTAGCATCGAGATTATTTCACAAGTCTCGTTCGATGAATCGCGTTTAATAACGCTTGCCGAGGTATAACCGATTGGGAAATTATCTATGAATTCGTTCGATTTTATGAGGATTTGAATGGTGAGTTGAGAATGGGAGTTACGGATGGGAATCGGTTTGGAAAGCCAGAGGAAAGCTTTGGCGAATGGGAACAACGATGCGCTAAAGGCGTAATCAAGTCAGAATCTCGAAAACTCGAATACGTCGAGTTCGAGTTTGGAGAATTGTTAATTGAACGAAATTTCGAGCTTAACCTCGGTTTCCTTGTTTCGCGCGAACTTTGTTGCTTTGGAGATTTTGATAATCTCTGTAAGAGCTTCCGCGTAAGAGGTTAATTCGCTCGAAGTTAATTCCTCCTCGACCCCCTCCCGGAAGCTATATATTCGCGGGAACACTCGGCCGGCTACTCGATATCGAAGTAGAGCATTTTTCCTCGACTGCTGACACGGTTAATGAACCCTCGCGAAGGGTACCAATACGGGCTTCAAACACGCTCGGTAGGGCGTGTTACTTACGTTCTCGTTATTCCGACGAGCTTTTTCACCCTGTGTCAAACATGAAAACTCTACTTGCAATCGGTAATGAACATCGAACGCGGATATTCCGTTGGTCGCGTAGAGTAAACCGAGATACGCGCTCTAATTATTAACAAACAGATGATATTTCCCTCTCGATGACAATGCGCCGGAACATCGCCGTGAAATTCTCACCTTTCGCCTCGGTATTATCGAAATATCGCTCGGAGAACAATTACGCTCGGATCGCGGTGCTTTATTTAATCCTCGGAGAGAGAGAAAGAGAGACAGTCATTAGTCTGGCCGCCAATTAACCGTCAACTTTATTTTTCAGCAGCGTGCCTGGCGGTGCAGCGACTGCGACGGCGAGTTCATCGGCAGAACGGCCGCCGCAGAGACGATGAAGAACGGCACATTAAGCGAATCACCGTCTCGAGCTGCGACAGCTAGATACACACATGTGCAGACGCAACTGTCAGCTGTAGCTGTCAGCTGTAACTTGTGTCAGGAGCACAAGCTGCCGGCCCAAGAAGTCGTGGAGATGACACTGCTCCGGAGTAAATCATCGTCACGCGGAGATCCGTTTTAAATCCTGCCGAGCTTAGTTTCTCGATTCGTCCGAGTATCGTCCAATAAAATCTCCTCCCCTCCCTGCGATTATACCATTACGATCTTTTTCAGGGACGGTTGGAGTCGTCTAGCTTAAAGCTGAGGAAGACGCGACGCGATAGAGGAAGAGGTGTCGCGACGCGAGGAGCGGAAAGAAAGAGGGAAAGGAAGAGGAAGGGGAAAAGGTAATTGGCGGGTGAAATTGTCGGGACGAAAGGTCGCGGGGTACCGTAATAATAAAGCCGAAACGATTCGCGATCAATACGTTCGACGAAGTGGGCATATTAATCACCGAGTCGATGCGTTCCATTCCGTGCGCGTAATTAACGCGGTCGTTAATATCGAATTTGATTAATCGCCGGATCGGTTCCGCGTGCACGCGCCGATAAGGAGGACTTTTGGGTAACGAGAGGGAAAAACCTGGCGAGGTTACAGCCGCCTTTCGTCCGGCCGAATTAATCGTCGAGGATCGTCGAGCGTTTCGGAAAAAAGGCTTGATCCTCTCACCAATGGTAATGCCTCTTCCCTCCTGTGAAAGCTTGTTCGTCATCGTATGGTTATTCATCAAAAGCGTTTTTTCTCCACCTCGGCCCTAGTTTCTCTACGAGCAGTCGCTTGGCAAAAACTTACCGGTTCAAGGGGGATCAAGGCTCTTCCGTGTGCCATCGGATGAAACGAGCACCATTTTTTTCATTTTCTTTTTCCTTTTCTTTTTCCCTTTTTTTCCACCCCGTGCAAATTCTCGTTCGATTATCGAGGCGTCGCGCGTCTCATACGCCTGTTGTCGAGCCTTCGTCACGCGTCGGATCTCGGACGCCTTTGAAAAATCCCGCGCTCTTTTACGTTGCCGCGTATCGGCTCGGAGAATCGAGCAAGCAGATTTACCGGGCTTAATGAAATTCGCGAGATTTCTAGTGTACGCGTGCACGGAATTGCGAGCCGCATCGCTTTCGCGCTAACGTAAATATAGAATGCCGCGAAGGAATTTCAATTAGAAGTGAAAAGCGTAAATTTTAATCCCAATTATTTGCGGTCCCTTTTCGTCGATTGTACACCGCGGTGGCCGATGGAATTAATATATTCGCGGACGTTTGTTGGCGTTTATACGCCGCCATAAACACGGCGAATTTCTCGCGGTGACCTTTCCGCGTTTTCGACAAGAGTTTCATCCTCGCACTCGAACTCGGCGGCCCGATAACGACCGAGGGTTATCAATTATACGCGTTGACACTTTTTAGCCCCCGCTGCTCTCGGATAATATTTAAATTTGAAGCGAATACGCGTGGCATTTGATCGGATTTCGGTGGGGATTTTGGTCGAACAGGGGATGAAAGCGGGAAGGGAATAGGCGATCCGTTGTCCAGGCGGGGATTAACGGGAACCGCACGCGTCGGAAATAAAAGAAACCGGGGCTAATTAAAATTTAAAATCGGCAATGCGAGAAGAGGGAGGGCAAAAAGTTAAAATACGTATATGTGATCTAATATATATGATAATCTATGTAAATCGTTCTTTCCTTTGGCCAAGTAAGCGAATGTAAATTTTGCAGTGCTAATTGCGGAACCTCGTTAGTTCTAAAATAATCTGAATTCCTTCGACTTTGCGCCATGAAACCACTGGAATTATGCGCGCAGGTGGATACGTATGAATATTAAAAAAGAGGGGGGAAAAAAAGGAGAAAAAACTGCTCCGCGATATCGCGACGTCTTTTCGCTCAACGTCTTTTGAATCATTACCGGAAGAAGCAAGCGCAAACTTTCCCTCAGCTTCGGCTAATTAACTTTCCCGGAGTTTTTCTCTTTTTAATCACCTTTTCCCGCTTTGATGTCCCGAAGCAGCGAGATTAACTCGAAACGCCATTCGCTCTCGCTTATTTGCCAAACGGATCCATCTCCGCGAGGAAAATACGAGGCTCCTCTGGTCGTTGTACGATCGTGGAAAGTCTAAACGAGCGTTGCTCGATTATTTCCCAACGATCCTTTATAACGTTACGAGCAACCTTCCGACTGACGAACCGAGGGTGCTTTATCCTTCCTCGTCGGCGTCAGGATGACTCCGTGTCGCGAATACTCGGTGGAATCGCACGCCGGGAAAGCAGTCCGTGACGTCTTGATAGCGTCGATCAACGTTTTACAACGGAAGCCATCCATCAGCTGGGAAACAATTAGGGGCGACGCGAATCTCGCCGAGTCATTCTCACCCTCTTGCCAAAGGGGTTCGACCTTTCGCAACGGAACGCAAGCACCGACGCTGCGATAAAGCCTCGGAATCAATTGTCATAAGCAATTCGTTCTATCCACGGTGAACGGAAACGATCGGACCACGTTCTATTTAATATTAGAATCCTCACGCGGGACCGGCATTAACGCGGACGAACTTTACGACCGTTTACCCTGGAGCTCGTTGGCCGTTAAAATTTTATCGTTTCTCGAGGATCCAACAACGTCTTTCTCGAAGAGACCATACTCCGAGTCCGATGACGCGTCTCTGATCTGTTCTGATCTCAATTGCGACGATATCGCGGATAACCGCGAATTTCTCGCGGTATTTGTAATCCCAGGGCTACGCGACTTACCTCCTCCGACGCGGTTTCCCATCGTTCAGCGTATTTTAATTACCAGCGACCAGACGATACTTTTAATTGGACTCGTCGGTATTTAATACGTCGAAACGGGTGCGTTTAGAGACGGTAACGAGGGAGGAAGAGACGCGTAGAGCACGTGGAGTGTCGTTAACGAGAACAGCCGATAGTCGGGCCAGGAAATTCATTAGGGACGCCTATTATTATGATTACGGCCGAGATTTTTTGTCTCGTCACCCGGCTCTAGCCGGGATTAAAAACGTCGCCTACGCGCTATAAATCGGACTCACTTTGTCCGCTGTTTATGCCGTCCACGTTGTCACGGGTAATTGTGACGATGTCATTAAGCGAGCCACGCTCCCTTAATGAAACGAATAAATCACGCATCAACGCGGCCGCCGAGACAGCTCCTCTGGATCGGCCTTAATTCGCGCCATATTGCCGGCACTGTCACCAGGCTTAAAGCATTGATAACGGAATTCTAATCGCTGCGCGTAGAATCGAACGTGACAGGTAATCTTACACTCGCTTCTCGGTTGCTATACCAACGACACTTCGTAAATATTTGCGTAGATATTATTTCGTTATTCTCTGACGACTCGTGTCGAGTTCTATACCTAATCGACTCTATCGCATCAGACGACAAAGTTTCGCGCGATCGAGAAGAAGCTGGATCTCTTCTAGGTTAGAGAGGCAGAGAGTTTCCTAGCAGAATGCGAGCAGCCATTTTCGAATTAAACCCTATCGGAAGAAGATTCGGCTCGCGAGTTTGGTTGGACGAAATTGGTCGGAGGAGTATTCACTTATCTGGCAGAGGTCGGATAGCGGAGGAGCTCGATTCGGAAAGAAACGTCGGAGGTGTACGGAGCAGATCGATCGGATACGTACGCTAGGTACATCGCGAGCGGGCCGGAGCGGGTTCGGCTTTACGAGCGCTCGTTTTCGGATATACCGCTTTCGGATGTCGGATGCGTCGTTCCACGTGCATCGGGCGTCGTTGCAGCCTTGGCCGTCGGAAACCATCCGGGCGAACTTGATATCCGTGGCTTTTCGAACCGACCAGACCGCGATCTTAGCGTTAATACTTGATCCTGATGTTATTTCACGGGAATATACGAGATCTTGGATTCTTTAGTGCCGGCAGCGGTGAATTCGGCGTGCCGGCTTTACGGGCCGAAGGATTCTGAATAATTCGCGCGATCGCGGATCACGGAGGCAATGTTTCCATCCCGTTTCCGAGATCCCGCGGATTATCCGCATATTTCGCGCGTGCGCGCATGTGTGTGTTTGTGTGTGTGTCTACGATATAATACCTGGCCCGGTGAAACGGACGATCGGCGTTTGGTCTTTGGCCATTTCCCCCGCGCTCCTTTCGCATTCCCGTGCCAATCTTGGTTCACATATTTAACGAGCGTCCGAAAGTTCGGTCGGAGAGGTCGGTTATGGATTTCCCCACGTTCTCTCTCTCTCTCCCTCTCTCTCTTTCTCTCTTTCTCTCTTTCTCTCTCTTTCGAGCTCTCCTTGGTTCCCAGTGGCCGCGCTGCGGGCGGCGAGAAATAAATCCGAAAGTTTGCCCGAGGGCTAACTTTCGGCCACCGCGGGGAAAGAAGTGTCCGTACCATCTGTCGAGCATTCTTAAAATCGATATGCACCGGCTCGAAATCCAGGCCGTAGGCGGTCCATCGATCGCTCCTTCGGATTCGAGGAACATCCAAGTGACTGCTCGGTTTTCCGGCGATTCTCCAGTGTATCAGCACGAGTGCAAAGGAAAGTAGCGAATCAGCGTCTTAACTATTCGAAGGGAAACAGGAAGGAGAAGTTTTCGCTGGAAACAAGAGACGGACAAAGGGATGGAGTCCGCTTTTCCCGTCTTCCTCTCGGGAGACAAAGATCCGTCCTCTTACTTTCGCAATTACCATCCACCTGCGCTCTTTCTTTCATCCTGTTCCTTCTACCCCTGAGCTTTCCTTCGGTCGAGCAACAGCGCCGCATCGATACGCGCGATAGCAACAGCCATATCATCGCGAATAATCGTCCAGTGAATTGCGATTCGTCTCGACGCGAGAGGGAAAGCCAGATGGACACTGACGAATCCTCGAAGTTTACTCCGTGTCCTCGCGAAGCGTTTCAAACGATTATCCGAGATTCGCCGTTGGACGATCCGTCGCGTAATAACTTGGATCTCTCAGACGGTAACGATAAGAACGCTTGCGACAAACGCGCTTTATTAATCTAACGGTCGAGAGCGTCGAGTTTTCCTTAAATTCGATCGTGCTTCATCCGAGCCAAGACTTTGGAGAGATGGTTCGTAAGAACGAACAGCGGCGGCAATAATCTCCACGGAAGAAGATGGTGGCATTTCACTGAAATCGGGATAACGCGTTTGCGTAACCGTCTATCGAGTTAAACCGGGGCAAGGATCGTCGTTCATTTTAATTAAAACGTTAGACCGCGGCCAAGAAACCGAGATTATTATCCGTAGGAAAGTTCCCGTTTATTTTCCCGCCGCGCGATTCGGCGCCTCTGCTTCCGGGCAACTGGATGAAGGGACAGCGGAGTCTGTTTTGCGTCGGATTCCGCGGAGCAGAGGAATGAAAAACGGCCAGGACTTCGAGAGGAAACGGGTTCTCTCGCTGGAGAACCGTACGGATTCGACTTGATTTATAAAGGACTTCGTCAAACTGGCCGGCAGCGCTTCGTGGAAACCGGATGAGACCGGGTTCTCCAGAGGTAAAATCTCTTCCGCTGCGGCATTACGTGGACTTTGAGAGGTAAGGTCGAGGAACCCTGCTCGAGTTTCCATAACGATATACGGGATAAGTAATGGAATAACCGAACGCGGAAGAAAATAACAACGCCGACTGCGTTTCTCCTCTGATAAGAGAGAAGACGATCGCGGCATTCGGTTCTCTCGTTGTTCTCCCCGCGTTCCCTTCGCGTTCTCTCCGCGTTCACTCCGCTATGAGATTATTTCATCCGGGATGATAAACAAATTCCAAAACGGTATCACGTCGTTTTGAGCAACGATCCGTTTTCAGGGCTGAAAGAGGCAGTCGGAACGGTATTCCTCTGTCGAATTCTCGGAAAACGAGCCCGGGAATTCCGCGGGCAACGGATTAATTAAGGCCGCAAACATCCGCGAAACGCGTTCGGCAATAAAAGCCGCGCTTCCGGCAGGGAAGTTTCGCGAAGAAAAAGAGAAGGAAGCCCGCAAAGGGTAAACGTCGGCCAGCCATCGGGTTTAATTAAAAATTTTTTAATCGCCCAGGACACCGGCTCTCGCGCCCGTCCGCCAACTTTCCACCTTTCCGGTCCTCGACTCGCCGGAAGTGACCACCTCTGTCGACCGTCGCTTCTTTGTTATTCCAATGACAAGCGTCTTCAACGGAATTGGCTCGCTCTTTGATCTTCGGGCTTCTCTTCCGTCTTTCGTTTTCTTTTCACGCCCGAGTTACGCGATTGCGCGTTAACCTCGCGAAGTCGCGAGGAAGAAGACTCGACGGAAGGACTTTGATCGCGTCGAGTTCGTCCGGTGTCTACGGAGAAACGTTTATCCGAAGAAATAATTTGTCCGCACCGTGAACGCTACCGCGGTCTCTTTTAATAAAATTCCTTTCTAGAAAACGCGATATTTCCTCTGCGAGATGGCGATAGTTAAGCGGCAGTGCGGCTTTCGGCACCCAAATGGTAGCGGAGTAAAATTCGAACGCGTCGGACGTTTCCGTTCAACGAGGCGCAAACTCGAATGGAAAAGACACACGAGGACACGGTGGTTCCGAAAATTCTGGTAATTTCCCGACTTTGGAATGCCGTGGAACGAACGGAGGTATCAAAGAGATAACAGGACCGGCGGAGAGCCGTGCGAAACTCGTTTAAAGTCGGAAGAATTTCGCGTCGCGAATATCGTGGTATCGGTAATTCCTGCTGGAGTTGGAATTATTCGAAAGCTGGTTGGACGTTTGCTGGAAAAGGCACGGGATCGATTCGAGTGTACTCTAAGCCGGTCGAAAGGCACGCCTATTTCGCTGCCATTCCGGCCGGTTCCAAACGAGTTGCCTACGCGCGAATCTTTCAGTCTGTCAACCCGAGCTTTTATTCCTTCCGCGAGAACCCGGCCAGTTCGCATACGTCCCGTCTTACCATTCGCTCGTCCATTGTTGTCGGGAAACGGCCAGGCTGGCTGGAATACATTATAGAGTGGAAAAGCGAGCCGGAAATGAAGGCGAAACAAAAGTGTTTCAGTGACCGGAACAGGAAATAGCCGGTAAGCCGGGGCCGGGGCATAGAAACGGAGAAAGGAGGGGAGAGAAAGGGAGAGAAAGGGAGTGAAAGGGAGGGACGAGTGGCTGGCGGAGATATTGTCCGGGAATCGAGGAAAACGCGTGCTTCGTTGAACGCTCGCGTGTATCGGTAATGCGCTCGCGAAGTCGGTGGTAGAACCGGGCGATTGGGCGAGGGGACGCGAGCGTCGCGAGGCGTCGCGAGGCGTCCACCCCTCAACGAGTTCTGCCCGAATGGAAATTGACTTTACGGCGATTTCGAGTGCACTTGCCTGCTTTTGTCGCCTGAATCCGAAGCAATTTACGGACAAAGGCTGGACTTCGATTCCCGCACGAGTTAATGGCACGGAATCATTTCTCTAATGTCGTTTAGAACTGCAAACTCCGGAATAATGCTTCGCTTCCTGTGCAACGGGCACCATTCTCTTTCCTTTCGACAAATGTGTACACATGCCGGGTCTCCCATTCCAAGTTCTGCGCTCGATCGTCACATTTCCCAAATTATAGTCCTTTCTGAAATACTCGTGTTTCCGAGATTTCGCGGCGACCTTGGTTTTTCCGAATAGAACCGTGCATCTGCTCTCGTGCAAACGGATAGCGCATTCCAGAGTGAATTCGTCGACCTAGATACTCTGAATGTCGATCTAGGCGATTCGACGCTGTTTAAAGTTTAGATCCCACGGTCTTCGTTCAAGGTCGATGGACGACCGGCGTCCGGATGATTCAGGTAAAAATTATTCCGAGATCGGTAAATGGCCTGGTTAATTTTCGAAGTCGATCGGCGATCGGATCTCGAGGGACTCCGCGTCGCATCTTGGATTTCCCCTCTTCTCGCCTGACGACCGAGAGGGTTGCAAAATCGATAGTATCCCTTACGCTGCTGCTCGCGCGGTACTCGCGAAACGAGGCAGCATCGTCGCGAGATACGTCTAGCCTATCGAGGATGGGTCGGGTCGGGGTTCGTTTGGTCCAGCACTGCTTTACGTTCTCCAGCACTTGGGAACCTTCCGGGAGTTGGAGGTTCTCGGGAGTTGGTTTTACGGGGTTGTAAAAGTTGTAAAAGTGGCGGAAGTCGATCGCAGCGAGACGAATAGCTCGCGTGGTCTGCGGATCAACATCTGCATGGGGGGAGAGCGGGCTACGAATAAGCTGGTAGAAAGGGTAAGTGAATGATTCTTGCAAATTAGCCATTCTCCTTTTTCCTTTTCTCGGCACTCGTAAGATCGGCGGATAAAAAGCTCTGGAAGCGAAACCGAGGTTCGATCGCGGGGGTAGAAGGGGGCAGAAGGTGGTGGCTCTTGAAACGGGGAGAGGGAGCGAGCGTTTTTAATCAAAGATTTAAAGGAAGAAAGGTTGGACGGAGATTCTTTCGTAGCCAGATCCCATTCTCCGATAACGCGACTATACCGCTCGGGGAACAATTACAAACATTTGCGGATAAAATTAAACGGGCGCGAGATTTCTCTCGCGCTGGAGAAACTCCGCTTAAACCGAATCGTTTCCCGTGGACCTTGTAAAACGCGTAGCCTCGAATTCGATGATCCCGGAGCCGGGCAGGAAATGAGAGAGTGGCCTTTGAATTTCAAACAGGCCGCGCTCTTCTTTCGAATTAAATAGCCTCTATTTAACGAACTTCCGCTGGAAATAAAGGGTCGGAAAAGCGTGGAAAGGACCTAACGGCTCGTGCACGCGTTTCCCGTTTTACCTGCCCGACGATGGAGGCTGTTCGTCATTTTTCCCCGCGAACAAAAACTACAGGGGAGAGAGAGAGAGAGAGAGAGAAAGAGAGACAGGGACAGGGAAAGGAGAGGGAGGACGTTAAAACGTTAGGTCGGTGCGTTTAAAGCGGAACGTTTCCGCGCTCGTGCCCGCGAAAGCAAATTCAAACTTCCCGACACGCCTCCGGAGCGGTTTCCAAATGCTTGCACGCGAAACTGAATTGCCTGCGTTCCGCATTAAAGATTCAATTACTATTTCCCGCCAATTAGATTTTACGTTTAAATAATCATCGCTGGGCAGCGAATGCGCGGCAAGGAGAGGCCGCGTTCAACGAGATAGAATCAAATTTTCCCCATTTCATTTTCCACTGTTACAGCCGATTCCCGACGAATTCGAACGAAACGATAACCAAACTTGCGGTCGTGGTTTCCCATCCGACCTCGAGTGTTTACGCGTGCCCCGCGAATTCGCGAGAAATTCGCCGAGCCTCCGCAATGCCGCGGAATTATTTATCACGGGATCCGGATTGCTCCGTGCCGGGAAGAAAATTAAATCCAGCGCCCTTTGTCCGCGAATCGATTCCCTTCCGACCAGGGATTCGTACAGCGGCTTTCCATCCCTTCCCGATAAAGCCCGAAATGCGAATCACATCGCGAAAGTATTCGCTGTCGCTTTACGCTGCGGAAAAAGGCGGCAACGCGCGTAAAGTTTGAATAACAATCGACGAAGCTCGGCAACGCGGAAAATCCAGGCAAATTCCCTACGGTCGTTTAAAACGATTTAGACCGATTCAATTAGTCGCGAACTTCATCCCCCTTTACAGGAATATTCTCGCTCTTCTTTCCGGCATCAAACGACGGCTCGGAAAAAGGGAAAAAAGAGAAAAACCGGTGGAAAAAACATCGGGAACACGAGGTAGGGCGTAGAATCGCGGGACGAAGAGGGTGAAAAGGAAACAGTGGGGTGAAAATATTCATTCGAGCGAAATTCATTTTTCCGTGGGACGCTGCCGCGTGCTCGCGACTTCCGGCGTTTATCTTTTAATAGCGCTTCCCGCTCCATCTATTCCGTCTCACCTGTCCCTTCGTTCACTCTCTCCTCGACGATCCATCGAGCACCAGCCGGCCAGTAACAGCTTCCATCTCCCTCCGTCAAACGGAATTATCCGCGCGTGAATTAAAAATGAAATTTCATTCGAATACGCGCGACACCCTTTTCTCTCCACTCCTTTCTTCTCCGTTGCGATCCGCCGCCATTTTGGTCCCGCGGGACCGTGAATCTTCCGTGTCTCCTTGAAGGATTGTTGAACAATCGTACAACGACCGTTTCAGACACGAATCGAACCGAATTCAGCTCGCGTCTCGCGATTTTATATCTCGCACGAGTCGTCGTAACGTCCGGCGACGTACACGCGTCGAAACGGACGCAAAGAAACGTCGCTTGTGAATCATCATCGCTCGTTACAGCTGGTTGCCGCGAGATTCGAGGAGGAACAGTGCGGCACGACACGCGCGATAATAAACGTTCGCGGCGGCGAAGTTGGCCGGACGGAAACGGAAACAAGACTGCCACGATATTCAAAGCGGCCCTTTTATCAGCGATGAAAGGCGGTCTCGATCAGGAGGGGTGGAGAGCAGGTCAGGGGAAAACCTTGCCTGCCGGGGTTCGTCTGTTCGCGACGGAAGACAATGCGTCGCGTCGCGACGTCGCGGTTAGACGCGCAGGTAATTCGTCGTTGCGGCAACTCGCACGACGAAGGTATTCGCGATACGCAAAGAGGACCACGCGTCGGTCGAGCACGATATCGCGTCGTGACGCGAAACTTTAATTAACGGAATTAATATCGATTAACGCCGATTTAAATCACCGAACTCGACGGACAATCGGACAATGAAAATTCCGACCTCTAGTCTCGTGCAAATCAATCCTACCCGCTGGAAGGAAGAGAAGAAGAGAAAAGAGTGGAAAAAAGAAGGGGAGAAAGAGGGGAAGAGGGTGGAGGAAAATGGAGAAATTGTTAGAAGGCAAAACAGCACGCAGTGGCAATTAATATATTTTCATCGGTTAGGTATTGTTAGCTCGCCGCGCGATCGATCTTCTCCCGCTCGCAAATGCTTTTTTAATAACGCCATCGAGGAAGCTTCGAATCCCCCGATTCGCGTGGGTGCGTACACCGTGATCGATTTAACGGGCGGACAGGTTTACCACGACCGGCGACGATGTTTTATCGAGCACGGCGCGCGAGCCGGTTAACTAAAATTCATCTAAAACGATAGCACGGTTTCCGAGGAATCCAAAGGGATTTAACGTTTCCATCGGGAATTCCGGTGGAATGGAGGATCGCCGGGCGGTTCGGAACCGGCGGTTCTTCGACGCGAGGAGACGACCGGGAGCAAAGCGGAACGGGGAGAGGGCGAAAGAAGGAAGGGAAAAAGGCGGTGGTTGGAGCGAGATCGATCGGTACGCCCGAAGACAAAAGCCTCGAACGCAGCCCGAGGCTTTATCTCGGCTTTATTTCAGCTTGATTTCTCCTCGAAACGCGTCACGCGGGGCTGCAAGATTCGCGGTGTAAAAAGATTATACGAGTCCGATGGGAGGGGTGTGTTAAAAACATTGGGATCGCGTGTGGCGGATGCTGGTCGGGGCTGGAAAGAGAGAGAGAGAGAGAGGAGAGGATGCCGCGGAAGGAGGAGACGGAGAGACGTTTTTGAAAATCGTCCTTTAGAAAATCGTCCACCCCTGCGACTGGTTGGACGGTGATCGATCGTTGGTCCAGCTTTCCCCGTTAATCCGTGCCACTCGCCGGGATGAATTCGCCGCACGAAAATAATGGAAAAAGTTGGCGCACGCAGATTTGCCCCATTTAACTTCAATTTCCAACGAAAAATGTAATTGGATTACTCGGGAATATGCGGTCCGTTCGACTTTGCT